>NC_040039.1:52250024-52339739 GCF_003713205.1 Coffea eugenioides | reverse complement strand
AGAAGATGGAGAGAAATATGATTTCCTTTAGCTTCCAAGAGAAGGTGAAATAAGTGGTGGAAATTCACCCAAAAGTCAACTCTCATTAGGGGCCGTTTGGTGCGATTACGGCTCGATTTTCTCGCGCGTTTGGTTCACTAATGCACTAAACCTCCAATGCATATATATTCATGTAAATATTATTCACTCTTAATTGTCCCGAAATAAGGGTCTCAAGTCCCTCAAATAAAGTCGCGCGTGTGAAAACGCGTACCGTCAATTTTAACGATATAACGCGAAACTTCCGAGAAATTCTTATAACGATTGTACTACTAACTATCACTTGAGTATTTATTCATAAGATTACCTATTTTAGGACCATAGTACAAGTCTTCAATATTCCAAGCTTATTGTGCTACTACGCGGATAAAATCTCCAAGTACTATTCACTATTTTTACTAAACGTACTCCAGGAAATTAATTTTCAGAACGAGTCACTTTAAAAATATAACGAAGTTATATTTCCATGTATTTAGGTCTAATAAGGCTAGAAAATATTCCTCGTGGAAAAAATCCAATTAAATAGTTTATTAAGCCATAAATTAGGCATAAAATAATAGTTTTTACGAGTCCTCACAGATTGAGCAAGAAAATGGAAGGCAAAAGTTGAGGGATTTTCTTTCTTTTCTCCTTATGTTGCTCGGCCAAGAAGAACCAGAAAATGAAGAAGATTAAGCTAGTTTGTAAGGTAAGAAGGTAGGAAAAATAAGGATTAATTTCCACCACAAGTTTGGCTAACACTTGGTCTAATTTCAACCACACAAATTTTCTCTTTCCTTGTTTTTTCTTTGCCTTAAATTTCGGCCAATAGGATGGCCAAGAGGGGAAAGATATTTTGCTCCATTAATGATAAACTTGTATGGCAAGAAAGTGGAATCAAGTGGTGCATTTAACCGGTAGTGCGTGGGTCCCACGTTCAAAATACGCTTTTAATTTCTCAAAAACTAACCGATACTAGAAAAATTATTTTAAAACTATCTTTGCTCATAAACTTTATCTGGGGAATTTTTCTAATCAAGAAAATGTAGATAAGGCAGGCGTTGAAAAAAAATAAACCCTAGAAAATTAGAAAATTTCCGGGTTCTCAAACTCATTTTTTTTCGGGGTGTCACACACGACACCATTTGAGTGAGAGTAGATAGATTGACCAAATCTACTAATTTCTCGCTGATTAGTATGAAGTACTCACTGGAGAATCTAATTAAGCTATATTTGGATGAGATTATAAGGTTACATGGGACATGTGACGCCCCACTTCTCCCAAGGGCGAACCCAAGGGTATCCGCGGGACGCCTGCCCAACTCTCGCCAGGACTCGGTACAAATTCAATTCAAACTTAAAGTCTAAGCAAACTTAAATTCAATTCAATTCAATTCAAACGCATAATAGAAGTAGAAAGTATAAGCATGTGAATCGAAAAACAAGTACATATTGCAAGATCACTTTAAATCAAAGCATAGCTATTTGCATAAGTTAGAATTTGTGTCACATGTCGATGTGCATACAACAAGTTAATAGTGTCAAATACAGGTCATAGGCAACTAAGTGCCACAAATATAGTACTTGCAGGCAAAATACAAAAGACCTCACGGCGAGCACCACCCCTACTATACTAGGCAGGATCAAAAGAAAATCATAAGCCTAGTTAGGGACAAAATTAGAGAAATCCATGATACCAAACCACATCATTCAAATGATTATAAACTCCAAATTGCATCCAAAAGCCAAAGTCGCTTCTAATTTCTTAGCCTCCTCACTAGATTCAAGGTGAAAGTTCTTATACAAACTAGAGTAATAAGTCAAACCAAATGGAATGCAAAAGATGTCTCATTTTCAAGTTCAAAGTGGAGTTCAAAATTGTTCAAATGGCTCAACTTTTCTTTCGGAAGGTTTGGCAAGCAAAATAATGGAGGAAGCAAGGTTTCCAACCTTCAAACTCACTAAATGGCTATTTAAATTTCCTAATCTTGACCCACCTCCATCCTAACTGGAATAGTAAAGTCTTATAGTATTTTGTGAGCAAAAATAGTGCTACAACCTCAAGCACCAAGATCACATTGCACGTAATACACAATCAAATTCCACAGTCCGGCATCCTAAACTTTTAAGCCTAGGACACTCTACAAAGATCTGAAACCTAAACTCTGATACCAACTGTGACGCCCCACTTCTCCGAAGGGCGAACCCAAGGGTATCCACGGGACGCCTGCCCAGCTTTCGCCAGGACTCGGTACATATTCAATTCAAACTTAAAGTCTAATACTAACAATGAAAATCAGAATAAAAGTACGAAGTCATTTTCATACGTAAATATTCAATCTTACATCACAATTTCAAACTTACAATTACTTTTCCCAAAATACAACTTCCAAAAGTTGTCTAAACAAATACATTCAAAATTCTAATCAAATGAGTCATCAAGTAAGCTTCTTCATAATTCCTCCCATTTCGGCTCCTGTTAAAGGAAACAAATCTAACGGGGTGAGCGGATGCTCGTGAGGCCAAGAAAACATGAAAGACACGTAGTTCAATAGCAATAATACTTACACAATAATGAAAACTATAACATTCAAGTAATTTATAATTTATACTAAAAACACTTGAATAGGATGCAAGAGATCTCGGGGCTAATTTTCAATTGCTTTGCCCAAGGTCAATTTAATACCTACTCGTAACGACACCCCGTCACCGGGGTAGGTAATCAAATTCGTAGCACTTCACTTATTCCATTTATGTTTCTGAAACGACTCGAGAGGTACCTCCCACCCAAATCAGTGTGGTACTTACTATCGTTCAGTTTATAGATCTGAGACGATTCGAGAGGTACCTCCCACCCAATTGGTGTGGTACTTACTATCGTTCAGAGGTCGATGAGACACCGCTCTAATCGACTTAAAATGCTTTAGGGTTTTGAGACGATTCGAGGGGTACCTCCCACCCGAACCGGTGTGGTACTTACTATCGTTCAGAGGTTTAGGGTACTGAGACGATTCGAGAGGTACCTCCCACCCAGTTGGTGTGGTACTTACTATCGTTTAGTTGATAGATCTGAGACGATTCGAGAGGTACCTCCCACCCAATTGGTGTGGTACTTACTATCGTTCAGAGGTCGATGAGACATCGCTCCAATAGACTTATGCAGCCATAGCATAATTAATCATTTCATGTCATTCAAGCATTCATTTCATTTCCATCAAGTCATGTAATTCAAGCACGAGTCATTTATTTCAAATGAGAACGAGTGCGATAAAGTACACACACGGCTCTATTTTCAAATCTCAAGTCATTGATAACAAATAAGCACGTATCAAGTTCTCAGGATTTCAACTATTCGTGCACGTAATATCCATGCACAATTACCAATCATATTCATTCAAGTAATAAGTATCACGTAGTTACACGAGAAAGAGGACAAGGGAGATAAAGTACACCCTCACCTCGGAAAGTTTACGTATCATGTATAACATTCGTACAATTAATATCTCAATCACATAAGCATTTAACATACACTTGACACTCACCAAGTTAACTAAGAAGAAATGTTACTTGAAGTTCAAGCGTTCACCGTAGGATCCTCTTGAAAGTCCTCGTGCGAGCCTGAGTAAATAATAATAGACTATCATTCACAAACCCCTACTATTAAAGAAGATCGTACCATAGTACAATCTTAGAAAGTCTCGTGAAACGAGCCTTAATTATCCTAAATCGAGGCTTTCAAGTGGGGTTTGAAAATACAAGAGAAATTTAGTTTTCATCTTGGAAATCAAGTATAAAACGTTCAAGTAATATCGAAGGAATAAGGAGTACTTGAAAAACTCCATTTCCTTGGAATTTGAAAAATTTCAGTTTTGATACGATACATTAGAAAAATCGTATCTCACGCTTTACAAGTCAAATATTGGAAAACTTGGTACCGTTGGAAACTTCTTCCAAGGTACTAAAAGTTCATAGAACACATCTTTCCATGATTTCAGACGGAAAGTATTAAAAAATTGGCTCAAAGTTGCTGTTTTGAACATGAAGACAGCTTTCGGGGTTGGTTTTTGGCCAACTTTGGAAATTCGGTAAAATTCTCCTATTGCGAACCAGCCTTTGAAATTTGGAACTCAATTAGAGTTGCAAACAAGGTTTAAAACAAAGCAAGCGGAACAAGAATCAGAGTTTTGAGCACCGTTATACGGTAGCTCAAAGTTGTTGAAATTTGGAACCTGTTTACCATTTTTCAGATTTATATCACTGTTTTTGGGAACTTGAAATGGTACCAAATTTGGCAGGTTTATCCTACCATATAAGGGCTATTCTTCTACCAAATTTCACTGGCAAATTCATTCAGGAAATTGGTTAACGAAATCACGAAAAATCCAAGAACTTCAAGGCAAATCTCCCTTGTATGTTCCGTTTTCCGTTTTCAAAACGTTTGGCCAACAAAGTACCTCAAGCACGGTCCAGGTGCATAGAAAATGTCTAAGAGGTATCCAATACACATTTTGTAGGTAATTAATCACCAAAATTCCGGATAACAAGTCCCAAGTCATTGTTAGTTTCAAATCTGTCCAAAACACTGTCTTCGTTCACAAAGTCAGTTTTCAATTTCGATCATAAATCACTCAATTCAACTCGGAATTGAGCGTGGTTAGTGGTGTTAGAAAATAGACTCATAAGACTATATTTTCTCAGAAGAAACCATTTCCAAAATATGTCCATAACCAGCTCATTCGTGAGCATCAAGTTGCAGCTCATGTGCTGCCTTCCAGGAAGCAACGAAACAGGACAGTGGATTTCAAACGAATGGTTTGTTTTGCTCAAGTGGAACCAGGACATGCATTTTATACCAACGGAAAGCTGGGAATGTCTAGTTTCCAATGCTGCAAATGACACTCGATTACGACATCGGAGCAACAAGTTATGATCGAAACAAGAAGACTGCTTGGGCAATCCGGGAACAAAATTCCAGTTTTCTAACCTTTCGAAATTTCAACATTTGAGTGACCAAATCAAGTTATTTTTCAATGAAACTTTTTACGCAACCAATATAACATGTAAACAACATAAAAAAGCCATTAGAATCTCAAAATTTTGCACAAAAGTGGTCGGACAAGGCAGGGGTAAAACTGTCACTTTTGCTCCAAGCACCTTTTTTGATTTTCTACCAACAATTCAACATTAATCCACTAATTTCAGCACTAAACCACCATTAATATCATCATCAATCATCAAATCAGTTCATCCAACCAAAGTAGGAGTTCATAGATGTGACAGCCCCACCTCACCCTAAGGCGAACCATAGGGTTTAGCGGACCGCCTACCCAGCTCTCGCCAGGACTACGGAGTCGAATCACACAAATCCGATATTACGCGAGATAGGACCCAAAAGAAATGAAAAATTGAAGACCGCCAAGTTTAAACATGGGGAAAACGCTTTCATATATACATGTCGCTAGGTTTACAATTCAAATGGAACCAGTGAAACGAAATACATTTAGAGATTGCTCATTCTCGAGGAGCTATACAAAAGAACAAAAGATTTTCTAACTAGCTCAACTCGCTTCTCAAAATCATGATTTCCAAAAGAGGTTCCTGTAAGGAAAACAAAGATAACGAGGAGGGGGTGAGCTTGCGCTCAATGAGGTACCAAACATATAGCAGAAAAATCATGGCATTTCACATTTAACAAATCAGATACACAGGCCAGATGTAAAGTAAAGTAACTAATGATTCACATAGGAAGGATACAGGTGGCTCTCAGGAGCCAGCTTTCCAGCTCAGTACTTGATCCAAGCCGGTTGACTCTCCGTCAACGTATATAGAACCAACGTCCGTAGACCCCACTTTACACCGAATCCCGTTCACCAAACACCCCTTTACCGGGCCCGCTCACCGCAACGAACAGAAATGGTAATACTCGAGTATACCGGAATCAAGGGTCTCAATACCCAAAGATCCCAAAACAGACTACCGTGGTTCGTTATCTAATCGTCCAAGCCCTTGCCGGCCTGACTCGAATAATTTAGCCACAGGATTTGAGCTCATAGGTCACAGAAATCCGAACAGATGCAGACACAGATAACAGATTCAAATTTTGCATAGTAAATTGGCATATGAACAGACAAGAGAACGAGTGTGATAAAGTACACCCTCGTCTCAAACAAATTAAACAGATTGCAGAGCAGAAATCAAGTTAAACAGCAATGGAGGGGAGTGGTACACTCACCGATTCAAGTACAGATACCTCAAAAGTTTTCACTTCGGATTGGCTTTAATCGCCAAGAAAGCCTAAAATAATCAAAATAAACCAATTGAAGGTTTCATATCCAAAATCGAGTGAACTGAATGCACAAGTGAGGCTCGACTACACGTCGTACGCCTTGCCAAATAAATAGTAATGCAAGGGTGGAAAACATGATTTTCTTGGAAACGAAAAGGTAACATGAAGACCTAAGCGCAAACAACCCAAAAGCCCTTCGCTCAAATCACAAGTAAATCCAACTAGCCTTTAAGTAAAATTTCGACAGCATATCCCTTGTGTTTACCTATTTTCCAGCCATCATGGCTTCATTTGATACGAACTCGACCCAACAAGAACCTGTCTTGAAGAACCGAATCGATCAGGCAGCGGAAGGATCTATCTTGACCAGGTTATGGATACAAAGATGGAAAGACCTTACGACCCCTCTAATCCCCGTGACTACGAACTTGTTGATATTATCTCAACCCGTAACCAAACGAATTAGTGAACCTCAGGCAAGTGTAGAAGGCGCCACAATTCAACATGGTCTTGAATTGATAAGCCGAAACTTGAACAAAGGAGATACAACTCACTTTGTATCAAGGAACGCTCCCAAAGGAACAAGAAAGAGAAAACTCTCAATTTTTATTCATCTCATAATTGTCTTCCTCAATAGTTAAATAAAGTTGGCTATTTATAGCCTTGCAAGACTCAAAACCCTAATCTAAATTGGAAACAATACAAGTTTCCTTATTTGACTTGACTTCTAAACTTGACACAACTTCCTAAACAAATTTGGAAGCAATTAACTGCTTTCCTAAAACTCTAATTCAACTAGAATAGGAAACTAACTAATTCAAATTGGCTTAACTATGGTCAACATGACCTTAGCCTTTATTCCCTAATTCAAACAACTTACTTAACTCTCAATTTGAAAATCAATCAAGATATCAATCAAGATACCAATCAAGATTTGGAAGCTAATTAAAATTTGGAAAATTTGGATCTTCAATGATTCTCGAGCCCGATTGCACCATCAACCATCATTAGAATGTGAAGACTTGTAAAATGAAAGGAATCCATGCAAATCTTCATGTTCTCATCATCATTAATTCCTCAAATCAGTCTCAACATCTCACACAAAATTCATCTCATTTCCCAAAAGCCGTTCACTAGGCTCAAAGTAGTACAAGTACAAAAGTTAGCTAGGAAATGACCGGAATGAAAACAATCCCTAAAACATGCAAACAAATACAAGGAGACTGGATAACGAGTCATAAACCAATGCCAAATATGACCCCAATAGGGTTCCATAAACATATACAAACATTAAAGAAACCAGAAAATTCGAACATGCAATTAACTTTGGCCCTGAAAAAAAAATAGGTTTTGACTTTACTTTGCGGTAATAGCACCAAATGCACTACGATTATCGGATGAGGGTACAAGACCCACCATTTCGAAGCTAAAAGACAGGGATACAACTTCACAGAAGGTCACTCAATCCAGTTTTGAGTGCAAACAGGTCAAAAATGCAAGATACTTCATCAACAACGTAAAACAGATTCACCAAAACGCATTCTAGCGAAAACATCATAACTCAGGCTCTACAAGTCCAAATCCAGAAATTACAAAACCAACTGAAAGCTAAGAAACAGGGCTAACTTTCATTAGAAGGCCTCAACAACCAATTCGGAAGCAATTCCAGCCAAAACAACCAATTACAGTCGCAAATCCCAATTTCGGGTAAAACCAGAATAGCAATAGTAATTTCGACTTTTCTCACTCTACGCTACTCTGATTGACCTGAAATGTTGTAGGCACCTCTAAAATGTCATTCCCTACAACTTTAATGTTTTAAGCCAAGGCCAATTCGGCCTCTATCTAGGACCAAAAATTTCGGACAGAATGAAGAACCAAGAACCCTAATTTCCCGAATTTCTTCCAAAACAGAAATTGATTGCAATTGTCCACTTTTTCCACCTTCTAGATGCCTTATAAACCATTTCCAATCATCATATATAGCCACACAATCATGTTCATATTAAAACAGAAAAATCCCCAAAAATAATAAAAGTTCATCAATTCAACCACAACTCAAGATATAACCCATAAATTTGCATCTTATACAACCACTAAGCATGATTTAAGCATCAAATAAGGGAGGAGGGTGGTTCTTCATGACTTACCTTTAAAACAAGAGAGAGAGAGCTATGGGTCACCTCAACCTTCCAAATAACTTCACCAATCACCTCAAAATCACTAAGTGAAGAGGTTTTATGGAACAAAAGTAAGACTAAGTAGTTGTTTTGATGATTTGGAGCAAGATGAAATCAAGAACTTGGAGAGTTTTTTTTTCTTCTTCTTGTCAAGAGAGGTTCGGCCACAAGCTTGGAAGAAATGGAAGATTTTTAGTCAATTTTTGGGTTTATGTAATAAATGGTAAAAGGATAAATAGTAAGTCAAATTGAAGATGGAATCTCTAAGTGACACATGTCACTTTCATTAATTACTTGCCTAACTTTTGTCTCTCTCACACCAACCACTTGGTAACCTCTAAATATCTCATAACACCCGATAAAAATAATTCCAGTATCCAAAACTTAACCTAGTTGGCCGAAATTTTCCGAACTTTTCGCACCAGTGGGTCCCACGTCCGGTATACGTTCTTAATTTCTCAAAATCTATTCGATACTAGAAAAATCATCTAAAAACTATATCTGCTCCTTAAAATTATATAAAAAAAATTTTCTAATCACGAAAATGCAGAAAACAGCCATGCAAAGTTCTAAAACCTAGAAAATAAAAATTACGGGTTCTCACACTCTCTCCACCTTAAAGAAATTTCGCCGTCGAAATTTTCTCACCAACGGAATTTTTTTTTTTTTTTAAAAATCTAGGGTACCTAACGGATTGTACCTTCTCCGTCCTCAGACGAGTCAGGGACCTGATGCTGCTCTAAAGAATATACTCGAGCTGGTGCCTTTGATCCCGTCCCTTCTCCTTTCGTCTGTCCAGGGTTGCTCTTGGCTGGTTGCTGAGAATTAGGCTTGGTTGGTGGCAGAGTCCCTTTCCGCTCGCGCAGGCGAGCTGGACAGTTAGCAATCCGATGTTCGGCGCTTCCACAGCGCAAGCATTTTCCTTCTTTCTTCCAGCAATTGGTTTCAGTATGATTTGGCCCTCCACAATATCCACAGGGACCACGAGTAGCAGAGACTGATCCCCCCTGTGGAACACCACCTGTCACCACCGGTAGCCGTACTTCCCCGTTTCCCTTTCGAACTTTAGGGATTGTACTATTATCCGCTTGTTCTGAGCTGCTCCCAGGAAAGCCCCTTTTCTTGGTTTGGAAATTTCTAACTTGTAGCCTCGCACTTTCAACCCGCTGGGCTTTCTCCACCGCATCGCTAAAAGTATTAAGTTGGGCTACCGCCAGATCCTTTTGAATTTCAACATTTAATCCCTGGATGAATCGCCTTATCCGTCTTTGTTCAGTTATAATCAGTTCGGGCGCAAACTTAGACAACCGAGTGAATTGACTCTCATACTCGGCTACGGTCTGAGTTCCTTGGCGAAGCCGAATAAATTCATCTTCCTTCTTTTCTTGGATTAGAGGAGGGAAAAACTTGGCATTAAATTCCCTCATAAAGTTCGCCCACGTCCTCGGGGTTTGTTCTCTTTCCCATTTCATTCGAATGACATTCCACCAGGAACGGGCGGCTCCCTCTAGTTGAAAGACAGCAAATGTTACCTGTCTCTCCTCGGTATAGTGTAAGGCAGCGAAAATATCGATCATCTTCTCCAGCCACTTCTCAGCCACGTCAGGATCAGGACCTCCAAGAAATTTGGGTGGGAGAACTTCTGAAATCTCTCAAGGGCTCTATCCTCGCCCTCTATGTGATTACCAGGATTCCCAGGGTTGGGGTTAGGGTTTTGACCTTGTTGGTGCACCACTTGGGCTAGCAAATCAGTCATTTGCTGCATGGCAGCAGCTATTTGGACATTGGGGTCAACCCTAGGTTCAGGGTTTGGTTCATATGAGGTTTCTCCAGTGCGCCTCTCAGATATAGGTTGCCTAATTCCACGCCCGCGGCCCCGTCCACTACGAGTGCCTTCCATTGGTCTAATAAATCTAGGGTCGGAGCGGGAATATAATATTAAACATAGGTAAGCAAAAGCAAGTAGCAAAAGGTACGCACAGATCAAAAGTATACATATATAACATAGCTGTACCAAACAAGCCACACAGTAGCAATCAATTAGATACAAATATGAAAACAAATCCATGAAAGTAGCGGGGTCATCCAGAGTACTATAGACAAACTAGGTCATAAGTACAACAATAACTAACGAAAATCTTTTCCCCTCTAGGGCTCCATCCCTAATCTCAATTCCACGAGAATGCCCCAATTTATATCTTAATCCAAGTTAATCATGCTTACTAACTTCCGAACAAACTACACGAAATTCCATAGAATCACATTTCTAGTTGGCCCAAGTCTTTTCTAACCTAGGCTCTCCTCTTTTTCGTACCCGGGCGCAAGAATCCCATCTAAGATAATTCACAACTCGAGTCGGCCGGTCCCAAGAGTAAAGCATCCATATTAAGGATTCCTACCCGACATACATACCTTACTTCCTCAAATTTCATGAAAACAATTTTTACAATTATAACATGCCCAGTTCATATCTTACGCTCAAACGAGCACTTAGACATATTCACGAAATCAGGACCATAACACCACTGGCCCAAGCTCACTCCGCGCAGAGACCACGCGAAGTGGCTCTGATACCAACTGTGACAGCCCCACCTCACCCTAAGGCGAACCAAAGGGTTCAGCGGACCGCCTGCCCAGCTCTCGCCAGGACTACGGAGTCGAATCACACAAATCCGATATTACGCGAGATAGGACCCAAAAGAAATGAACAATTGAAGACCGCCAAGCTTAAACATGGGGAAAACGCTTTCATATATACATGTCGCTAGGTTTACAATTCAAATGGAACCAGTGAAACGAAATACATTTAGAGATTGCTCATTCTCGAGGAGCTATACAAAAGAACAAAAGATTTTCTAACTAGCTCAACTCGCTTCTCAAAATCATGATTTCCAAAAGAGGTTCCTGTAAGGAAAACAAAGATAACGAGGAGGGGGTGAGCTTGCGCTCAATGAGGTACCAAACATATAGCAGAAAAATCATGGCATTTCACATTTAACAAATCAGATACACAGGCCAGATGTAAAGTAAAGTAACTAATGATTCACATAGGAAGGATACAGGTGGCTCTCAGGAGCCAGCTTTCCAGCTCAGTACTTGATCCAAGCCGGTTGACTCTCCGTCAACGTATATAGAACCAACGTCCGTAGACCCCACTTTACACCGAATCCCGTTCACCAAACACCCCTTTACCGGGCCCGCTCACCGCAACGAACAGAAATGGTAATACTCGAGTATACCGGAATCAAGGGTCTCAATACCCAAAGATCCCAAAACAGACTACCGTGGTTCGTTATCTAATCGTCCAAGCCCTTGCCGGCCTGACTCGAATAATTTAGCCACAGGATTTGAGCTCATAGGTCACAGAAATCCGAACAGATGCAGACACAGATAACAGATTCAAATTTTGCATAGTAAATTGGCATATGAACAGACAAGAGAACGAGTGTGATAAAGTACACCCTCGTCTCAAACAAATTAAACAGATTGCAGAGCAGAAATCAAGTTAAACAGCAATGGAGGGGAGTGGTACACTCACCGATTCAAGTACAGATACCTCAAAAGTTTTCACTTCGGATTGGCTTTAATCGCCAAGAAAGCCTAAAATAATCAAAATAAACCAATTGAAGGTTTCATATCCAAAATCGAGTGAACGGAATGCACAAGTGAGGCTCGACTACACGTCGTACGCCTTGCCAAATAAATAGTAATGCAAGGGTGGAAAACATGATTTTCTTGGAAACGAAAAGGTAACATGAAGACCTAAGCGCAAACAACCCAAAAGCCCTTCGCTCAAATCACAAGTAAATCCAACTAGCCTTTAAGTAAAATTTCGGCAGCATATCCCTTGTGTTTACCTATTTTCCAGCCATCATGGCTTCATTAATTCCTCAAATCAGTCTCAACATCTCACACAAAATTCATCTCATTTCCCAAAAGCCGTTCACTAGGCTCAAAGTAGTACAAGTACAAAAGTTAGCTAGGAAATGACCGGAATGAAAACAATCCCTAAAACATGCAAACAAATACAAGGAGACTCGATAACGAGTCATAAACCAATGCCAAATATGACCCCAATAGGGTTCCATAAACATATACAAACATTAAAGAAACCAGAAAATTCGAACATGCAATTAACTTTGGCCCTGAAAAAAAAACAGGTTTTGACTTTACTTTGCGGTAATAGCACCAAATGCACTACGATTATCGGATGAGGGTACAAGACCCACCATTTCGAAGATAAAAGACAGGGCTACAACTTCACAGAAGGTCACTCAATCCAGTTTTGAGTGCAAACAGGTCAAAAATGCAAGATACTTCATCAACAACGTAAAACAGATTCACCAAAACGTATTCTAGCGGAAACATCATAACTCAGGCTCTAAAAGTCCAAATCCAGAAATTCCAAAACCAACTGAAAGCTAAGAAACAGGGTTAACTTTCATCAGAAGGCCTCAACAACCAATTCGGAAGCAATTCCAGCCAAAACAACCAATTACAGTCGCAAATCCCAATTTCGGGTAAAACCAGAACAGCAATAGTAATTTCGACTTTTCTCACTCTACGCTACTCCGATTGACCTGAAATTTTGTAGGCACCTCTAAAATGTCATTCCCTACAACTTTAATGTTTTAAGCCAAGGCCAATTCGGCCTCTATCTAGGACCAAAAATTTCGGACAGAATGAAGAACCAAGAACCCTAATTTCCCGAATTTCTTCCAAAACAGAAATTGATTGCAATTGTCCACTTTTTCCACCTTCTAGATGCCTTATAAACCATTTCCAATCATCATATATAGCCACACAATCATGTTCATATTAAAACAGAAAAATCCCCAAAAATAATAAAAGTTCATCAATTCAACCACAACTCAAGATATAACCCATAAATTTGCATCTTATACAACCACTAAGCATGATTTAAGCATCAAATAAGGGAGGAGGGTGGTTCTTCATGACTTACCTTTAAAACAAGAGAGAGAGAGCTATGGGTCACCTCAACCTTCCAAATAACTTCACCAATCACCTCAAAATCACTAAGTGAAGAGGTTTTATGGAACAAAAGTAAGACTAAGTAGTTGTTTTGATGATTTGGAGCAAGATGAAATCAAGAACTTGGAGAGTTTTTTTTTCTTCTTCTTGTCAAGAGAGGTTCGGCCACAAGCTTGGAAGAAATGGAAGATTTTTAGTCAATTTTTGGGTTTATGTAATAAATGGTAAAAGGATAAATAGTAAGTCAAATTGAAGATGGAATCTCTAAGTGACACATGTCACTTTCATTAATTACTTGCCTAACTTTTGTCTCTCTCACACCAACCACTTGGTAACCTCTAAATATCTCATAACACCCGATAAAATAATTTCAGTATCCAAACTTAACCTAGTTGGCCGAAATTTTCCGAACTTTTCGCACTAGTGGGTCCCACGTCCGGTATACGTTCTTAATTTCTCAAAATCTATTCGATACTAGAAAAATCATCTAAAAACTATATCTGCTCCTTAAAATTATATAAAAAAAAATTTTCTAATCACGAAAATGCAGAAAACAAGCCATGAAAAATTCTAAAAGCTAGAAAATGAAAATTACGGGTTCTCACAATAGAGCCCACAGAACAATTTTTCCAATATAAACAAGCTACCCACAAGCATGCATGAGCTTATATATGCTTTACTACTTCCATAAGACAAGATTTAAGGGCTTGATCGTCATATACCTTCTTAGATGCTAAAGGTCAGATTTTTGGCCACAAGAAAGCTCCAAGAAACCGTGGAAATGAAGCTCTTCTCATTGCCTAAATGAATCTCCAAGTGGTTTGTGAGTTGGATGCAAATTTTGAGATGAAATGGAGGAAGATTGGGGCAAGAATGAAGAAGCTTTTCTTCCTTTCTTTCCTTTGCTGTTTGGTCGGCTGTTTTGGGAGGAAAAAGAGAGTGTTTTACCGGCACTTGAGGTGAGAAGAGAAGGGTTTTGATCTGGTGTGATGCTCCCTTAAGAAGCCTAAGAATGTGTGGCCCAAAATGCTCCAAAAGTCAACTAAGGAGAGTGCGCGTACGCGCGCGTTTCGTGCTCGTTTCCTCTCGGGTTTGTTTCACTTGTGCACTAAATCTCTAATGCACTTATATTCATACTATTATTATTCACTCTTGATGGTCAAAAAATAAAGGCCTTAAGTCCCTTAATTTATCGCGCGCGTAAAAACACGTATTTCCAATTTTGCGCGATAACGCTTAACTTTCAAGAAATTCTTATAACGATTGTATTACTAGCTAATACTTGAGCACTTAAACATAAAAATACCTAATTTGAGACTAATGTACAAGTCTCCAATTTTTCAAACTTATTGTATCCTCGAATCAATTATTTACTCCAATTGCGTATTCACTATTTTCACGTAACGGGTTTCGAGAAATTAATTTTTGAAACGAGACACTCTAAAAATATAAGTAGGTCATAGATCAATGTAATTAGGTCTCAAGAGACTAGAAAATAATATTCGGGGCAAACAGGTAATTAAATATTTTAATAAACTCGTAACAGGAGTTTAAAAATAAATAAATTTTTGCGAGTCTTCATGACTTTTTCTTAATTTACTATTGATCATTCTTACTTTTTCAAAATTAATACACTCTCAATTCAAATATAGTCTTGAAAAATGTGTACTCGTTGTTCCGAACTAAATGAGTTTTCGAAAAGTAATTTTCTAACACAACGCTTTAAAAACATAAGAGAGGCGTTTTTCCATATAAATGAATTTTAAATAGTCGAATTAATTAATTAATTAAGCCAGTAAAATAAAATAAAATAAGGAAATTTTCGGGTCCTCACAACCTTCCCTCCTTAAAAGAATTTCGTCCTCGAATTCATACTCTGATTTATGAATAATCCCAAATACTTTTTCCTCCCGTGTCCAATTTTCATCATTTTTTAATTTTCCCTTTCAAAATCACACTTATAGAACTTAACTATTCTCAGGTGTCATTCATGATCTTATTGCAGGTCTAGAGGCATGGAGCAATAGTGTACATATACGTATAAACCGTAAAATCAATTAAAAGCAAGGTAAATTTTTATATGTCATAAAAGATCATAATGGTTACACTAAGTTATAATAAGTTCCTCAAACCATTTCAAAAGAAAGGGGAAACAACAAGATCAAAATGTACTAAGTCGCAATATACAACAAAAGGATGTCATCCCCCATACAAAAAGATTACAACCTCTAAAAGTGCCAGTCCATGTTAGGATAAAACTACAATCCTATTTGTCAAGTGGAGTCAGATTTACCCCTACTCATTGAGTTTCTACTACTTGGGTCCCTCTTACAATCATTAGCATTAATCACTTCTTCTGGCACTCGACTGATTTGCAGTGGATTTAGCAGGTTGTTGAGAATTTCCTTTTCCTTTAGAAGCTTTAGGGCAATTCGAAAACTTATGCTCAGCACTACCACAACTCAGACATTTCCCTTGCTTTCTCCAACACTCAGCCTCAGTGTGGTTAATCTGGCCACAGTATTCACAAGTTACGTGAGGAGTTACGGCTTGACTAGTTTGAAATTTTCCTTTTTGTTGACCTCTTCTACCTCGATTTCCTTTTGGCGGGGTTTCGCTTGGTGAACTTGACATTAAACTCACTCTCAAAGTTTACCCAAGTCCAAGGGATTTGTTCTCTTTCCCACTTTGCACTAACAACATTCCACCACGAGCGTGCCGTCCCTTCAAGTTGGAAAACGGCAAAATTCACTTGCCTTTCCTCGGTATAATCTAAAGCAGCAAAAATATCAACCACCTTTCAAACCAATTTTTCGCTACTTCGGGATCAGACCTTCCATGAAACTTAGGGGGAGCGAACTTCAAGAATCGGTCGAGGGCTCTATCCTCACCCCTCTCTTGGTTCCTAGGTTGGTCGACTGGTTCAGGTTCCTGGCGCTCAACTAAGCGCTCGAGAATATCGGTCATGCGGTTAATGGCCGTAGCCACTTGGTCACCCTCTTTGCTTCTAGGGTTTTGGTTTGGTCCAGTCGCGGATCCCTCACCTCTCTCGGGAGTGTGGGGTTGCCGAAACCCGCGCCCACGCCCCCGTCCACGTCCTCGCCGATTCATTTAGCAAGTTTCTAAACTCATAATAGAAGTAGAAAGTATAAGCATGTGAATCGAAAAACAAGTACATATTGCAAGATCACTTTAAATCAAAATTAGAGAAATCCATGATACCAAACCACATCATTCAAATGATTATAAACTCCAAATTGCATCCTGTTATTCTTGGTTTTGATGATCACAAAAGTTCATTGAAATGTTTATACAGACCAAGAAAGTGAACACTTTGATCAGGCCTGATGGAACAAAGTAAGCATATGTTCGATTAACTCCAGACTACGATGCTTTGGATGTGGCAAACAAGATTGGAATAATATAAACAAATTTAGTCATTGTTTTGTTCCGATCAAAGATACTGTCTTTTAAGTATGACAATTTTGTTAGTCTTGGTTCCTTGAAATGTTTTATCTAACTTTCTTCAAATATAAGTGTTGTTGCCTATCAAAGAATCAGGTACGAATATGTCGTGAGCAAAAACAGGACACTCATGTCGGACGGCCGAAAGGAATCTGTCGGACGTCCGAAGGTATGAAGAACATCAGGAAGGAGTTTCTGTCAGACGCACATCGATCGTGTCGGACGTCCTAAAAATTCCACAAAGCTTTGATGACTCTCTGCCAAGACACTGTCGGACGCTCGCAAGGAAGCATCGGACGTCCTGAAGGATCGGACGCATGCTTCGGACGAACATCAAGATCATCGGACGTCCTAAAAATTCCTCGAAGATTTGATAACTCTCTGGACGACGTTCGGACACTGAAGCTCGGACGATAAAATTCCATCGGACGTCCGAACTTCAATTTGGCTATTTTTCGGACGATTGGTTCGGACGATAATTTGATCGTCGGACGTCCGAAAGCCCCAACGGCTAGCTGACTCTTCATCTGCCTTCTATCCGTTGGAAGCTTTAATGAAGCCCATTTCTGTTCCCCTTTAAAAACAAACTGTTCTGAACGAAGTAAGAACTTTTGCACACTTGGTCTACAAGATCTCAAGAGATATTTTAGCTAGAAAATAGTCTCCAAAGTTAGATTTGTTCTCTAAGTGGTGTGAACTTCTGGTGAGCTTTTCTCTTGTGGTTGAAAGTTTCATTAGTGTAGCTTTGTTGAGGGTTATCTGAGTGTTTGTAAAACTTCTTAGCTTGACTAAGTGAGGCTTAGGGCAAGGAGGAAGTGCTCCCTCCATTGTACATCTAGTTGATCATATTTCATCAAAGAGAAGTTGCTCAACCTTGTGATTGGTCTTCAAGTTTGAGGAAAGCTTGGTAGACAATTGGTTTGATTTCCTATTTTACTTTTTGTTCAATAAAATTCTCATTGCTTATATAAACTTGTTTTTCTGATCAATATTGCTATTGTCTTCTAATCTACTTGGTTGACCTTTACTAGAAAAGAAGGTAAATCTTTATTAAAGAAAAAGTGCATAAATTTGGTTAAGATTTTAATCAACCCAATTCACCCCCCCTCTTGGTTGTCTTTGGGACTTACAATTGGTATCAGAGCTTGGTCTCCTTGAGATTAAGCTCTAACGGCTTGGAGTAAAGATGACAACCAGTCATGCTATGTTTGTTGAGGGGCAATCTGTTACTAGGCCTCCCATGTTCAGTGGCTCCAACTATGTTAGCTGGAAAGAACGGATGATTATCTTTTTGCAATCTATTGATATTGAACTATGGTTTATTGTGAGTGAAGGACCGCATGAAACTAACTTTCTTGATGTAGATACAGGGTTGCTTCGGCCAAAAATAAGAGCTGAAATGAATGCTCAAGATAGGACTAACCTCACATTGAATGCCAAGGCCATGAATGTTCTTTATAGTGCCCTAGATTCAAATGAATCAATTAGAGTAAAAGGCTGCAAATCGGCCAAAGAAATGTGGGATAAACTAAGAGAAATCCATGAGGGTGGTGACAACGTTAAAGAACAGAAAAAGGCTATCTTGGTCACAAAATATGAATCATTTAGAATTGAACCTCTTGAGGATATTGACAAAATGTATTGCAGGTTCACTGACTTGATCAAAGATCTCGAGGTGTTGGGCAAAGAGTACACCTTGGGAGAGAAGAACAGGAAAATTCTCAATGCGTTGGGCAAAGAATGGGAAAATAAAGTGACTGCAATAGAGGAGGCTAAGGATTTAAGTTCTGTGCCTATTGAATCTATCATTAACTCACTAACCTCTTATGAGTTGAAACTGAAATCTAAAGTGCAGGAGGAAGAGGAAGCTAGAGCAAAGAGAAACATTGCTCTAAAGACTACTCAAGGTGAAGATGATACAGCTCACTTGGATGATGAAGACTCGGATGGTGATGATAATGATCTTGCTCTCATCACCAGAGGCTTCAAGAGAATCTTGAATAAAAGAAAGTTTAGAAGGGGAGGACCTAGCAATCAATTCCAGAATCAGCCATCTATCGCAAAGTACAAAGGAAAACAGGATTTCAACAAGAAACAGTTGGACAAATGCTTCGAATGTGGACAGCTTGGACACTATGCAAACGAATGCCCCATGAAGAAGATGAAAGATGGAAAAGCTGATCGGAAGCCAAGATTCAACAACTTTCAGATTACTTGGAATGAATGCAACTCCGAAGGGGAAGTAGAAGAAGAAGAAGAATCAGCTCAAATGGCCTTCATGGCTATTGGAAATAATGAGGTAACTTCCACACACTCTCAATCTGAAAGTGATGATGATGAAGATGATGATCTTGAATCCTTTGTTGAAAAACTGCATAATGCCTTGAAGGAATCTTATGATAAAAACGAGCAGTTAAAACAGAAAATGGCTTTTCTCATTCAAGAAAATGCAAGTCTTTTTCAACAGAATAAACAACTAAAGACTGACAATGAAAGTCTTGTAAGAGCCGGATGTAATGTTCAAAATGAGCTTGATAGAAAGACAAATATTTGTGAAATGCTGAAGGAAAGACATGGTGATTTAAAAAAAAGAATGGACAACTTGGATGAGACTTTGAAAGCAAGAAAGCAGGAGTTTATCAAAAGGAACATGTCATCTACACATCCTACTACTTTTCAAAGAACATTTGCACACAACAAAAATGCACATGGTTTCACAACATATAGAAGAGGTAGATTGAGATATGTCAAACCAGTACATGTTAAGGACTCTTCCATTATGTGTGGTTTTTGTTGTCAAAGAGGGCATTTGAAAGGTGATTGCTATGTGAAAAGAAATTTGAACAAAGGGATGAAATGCATGTGGTTAGTTAGATACAATGCTAACTATTGCGGACCCAAAAATTAAAATGGGTACCAAACACTTTCTCTTTTCAGGAAAAATGCTCAAACAAGTCCAAATGGTTTATTGATAGCGGTTGCTCAAGGCATATGACCGGTGATCCCTCTTTGTTCATAAAGCTGAAATCAAAGTCAAGTGGAAAAGTGACATTTGGTGATGATGTGAAAGCTAAGACAATTGGAATAGGTGATGTTGGTAAGGATGGTGATACTTTTGTCCATAATGTGCTCTTAGTTGATAACTTAAGTTATAACTTGCTTAGTGTTAGTCAATTGTGTGATAAAGACTTGAATGTGTTGTTTAAAAAACATGAATGCATTGTGCTTGATTCCAAATATAATATTGTGTTCAAAGGTAAGAGGTTCAACGACATATATATTGTGGTTCTTGATAAAATTGATTCTTCTAGCTTAAAATGTCTTAAAGCTTCAAATGAAGATCCTTGGTTGTGGCATAGAAGACTTTGTCATTTTAACATGGATTTACTAAAGGAAATTTCGAAAAAGGAGTTGGTTAGAGGCTTGCCAAAAATCAGTTTTGATAAGGACAAAATATGTGATGCATGTCAATTTGGGAAGCAAACAAAAAATTCCTTTAAACCTAAGATGTGTGTATCTACTTCTAAACCTTTGGAACTCTTGCATCTTGATTTATTTGGTCCCACTCAAATTACTAGCTTGGGAGGTAAAAGATATTGTTTTGTAATTGTTGATGATTATTCTAGATACACTTGGGTGATTTTTCTTGCTCATAAAGATGATGCCTTCAAGAATTTCACTTCATTGTTTGCTAAAGTGCAAAATCTGCTTGGGTTAAAAATTGTTAGGATTAGAAGTGATAATGGGACGGAATTCAAGTATTGTGGTTTTCCAGAATTTTGTGATCATAATGGTATAACACATGAGTTCTCTATTGCAAGGACTCCACAGCAAAATGGTGTTGTAGAAAGGAAAAACAGGACTCTTCAAGAGGCTGCTAGAACTATGTTGAATGAATGTAGGTTGCCTAAATATCTTTGGGCTGAAGCGGTAAACACTGCATGTTATGTGATGAATAGAATACTCTTGAGACCTATTTTAAAGAAAACTCCTTATGAGCTGATTTTTGATAAGAAACCTACGGTTGGTTATTTCAAAGTATTTGGTTGTAAATGCTTTATTTTGAATCTAAAGGAACATCTTGGTAAGTTTGATAAAAAATCTGATGTAGGAATATTTTTGGGGTATTGTGAGAATAAAAGAGGATATAGAGTTTTTAATAGAAGGACTCTTGTGATTGAAGAAGCTATACATATAACATTTGATGAAACCAATGATGATAACTCCAAAAGTTCATGTGAGGATGATGATGTAGGTGTTCGAGAAGGAATGGAAAAGCTATCAATTGGAAATGAAGGAAGCTCTAAACCAGCAGCAACTGAAATGGAAAATGAAGTTCATAATGATCAAGAAGAGGAAGATGAAGACAGAAATGATGATCCACTCAAAGATCTTCCCAAGGCTTGGAAATTCAGCCAAAATCATCCAAAAGAGCTTATAATTGGTGATCCATCCGAGAAGGTAAACACTCGTTCCTCATCTAGAAAATTGATTGACAATTTTGCTTTAGTTTCTCTTTTTGAACCCAAAAATATCAATGATGCTTTAAAGGATGAAAACTGGATTTTGGCAATGCAAGAGGAACTTAATCAATTTGAGAGAAATGAAGTTTGGACACTTGTTAATAGACCTCAAAATCAACCTATCATTGGCACAAAATGGATTTTTAGAAATAAGTTGGATGATAAAGGTGTTGTTGTAAGAAATAAAGCCAGATTAGTTGCTAAAGGATATGCACAAGAAGAAGGAATTGATTTTGATGAAACATTTGCTCCCGTAGCAAGATTAGAATCTATTAGAATGCTTCTTGCTTTTGCATGCTTTAAAGGCTTCAAATTGTTTCAAATGGATGTTAAAAGTGCTTTTTTAAATGGTTTTATTGATCAAGAAGTATATGTGGATCAACCCCCCGGTTTTGAAAATACAAAATTTCCAAGTCATGTGTTTAAACTATCTAAAGCTTTATATGGTCTAAAACAGGCTCCAAGAGCTTGGTATGAAAGACTAAGTGATTTTTTGATTGAAAATGGTTTCAAAAGGGGTGTTGTGGACACCACACTTTTTACTAAGCAAGTGTTGAATGACCTTCTTATTGTGCAAATATATGTTGATGATATTATTTTTGGTGCTACTAATGAGTATCTATGTAAGGAGTTTTCCACCACTATGCAAAGTGAATTTGAAATGAGTATGATGGGAGAATTAAATTTCTTCCTTGGACTTCAAATACATCAAGCTCTTGAGGGAATTTTTATAAATCAAGCAAAATATACCAAGGAATTGCTGAAAAGGTTTGGCATGGAGGACTCAAAGCAAGTTGGAACTCCAATGTGCACTTCTACAAAGCTTGACAAAGATGAAGAAGGTAATCATGTGGATGAAAAGCATTATAGAGGTATGATCGGAAGCCTACTCTATTTAACCGCAAGTAGACCTGATATTATGTTTGCTGTTTGCTTGTGTGCTAGATTTCAATCTTGTCCAAAAGAATCACATTTGAATGCTGTAAAAAGGATTTTTAGGTATTTGAAAGGTACATTAGACTATGGTCTTTGGTATGCTAGATCTAATGAGTTTGCACTATATGGTTATTCGGATGCTGATTTTGGAGGTTGTCGTGTGGATAGAAAGAGTACTAGTGGAACTTGTCATTTTCTTGGAAATTGTTTAGTCTATTGGTTTAGCAAGAAACAATGTGCAATCTCTCTGTCTACAACCGAAGCGGAATATATTGCCGCTAGTGCATGTTGTGCTCAACTTTTATGGATGAAGCACACCTTGAATGATTTTGGATTGTTGTATGACTGCATACCTGTATTCTGTGATAATACTAGTGCTATAAATTTGACCAAAAATCCTATTCATCATTCTAGGACAAAGCACATAGATATAAAGCATCACTTTATTCGTGATCTTGTTCAAAAAGGTGAAATATGTGTAAATTATGTTTGTTCTAAAGATCAATTTATGGATATTTTTACAAAAGCTTTGCCATTAGATCAGTTCATTCATCTAAGATAAAAATTAGGAATAATCGAAAAATCATCTTAATTTTTGGGTCTTCGGACGTCCGAAAGAAGATGAACGGACGTCCGATGATGTTCTTCAGCCATTTTCCAGATTGCGCCTGTTCGGACGCAGCTGTCGGACGCACAACGTCGTTCGGCCGTCCAACAGTGCAACAGATCAATTTTTTAAATAACCTTCTTTCTCATTTGCTTCAGACTCTTCCTAGTCTATTTCTTCTCGGACGAAAACTCTCTCTTCCCTCACTCTCAAATTCGCACCATTTTGAAGCTCTCATTCTCAAATTGACTCAAACAAAACTTTTTTTGACTGATTGCGATTCATTTCTCCTGATCATTTCCCCGAATCGCATAACATTTCACAAATTCCCAAATTTCCTTCAAAACCCTACTTTCTCATAACCGCTCTGCCAAATCTTGTTTAAGGCCTTTTTGTCCCAAAATTTCTGTGCAAATCACTTCCCTACCACTGTGTGCATCATTTGCATTCTTCATTCCACACATTTCACACAATGGTGAATCTGAGAGGAGGAAAGGTTACTGCCGGACGCAAGCATCCACTCAGGGATGAGGATGAGGATCTTCCTACGGTCAAACGTTCATCCAAACGCTTCAAGAGAGGAGCCATAAAGGGTCAAATGTCACGGCCTACTCCACAACCCACCTCTCAGCCTGAATCTGGACAGGGAACCTCTGCTCAACCGCCTCCAAAATCAGCCCCACTCCCTACATTCTTTGATGATACAGCAAGAGACAAACACTCCTTGATATCTCAGAAAGGTGTCATCCCTCAACGTACTGTAAACCCTTCTGAATTTCGTCTCATAGGTTTAGAAACCATTCTGAAGTTGTTTGCTTTTCAGAAATGGTCGCATATCATTTCTATGCCAAATGTTTACTATCCTGAAATGCTGCATCAATTTTTTGCTAATCTTAGGAAAGGCTCTGACCAAACTGAAATCTTTTCCAGGGTTAATAGGGTAGACTTAATCTTTGACTCTGAAATTGTGAATTCCATTTTAAATACTACCATTGAACGTGGGTGCAAGGATAAAATTGCAAATTTCTTTTCCTATGAAGAGCACCCTAATGCTGATAATCATTTTGATGGGGCTAAAATGATGACCTATTTTAAAAGAAGTTTTTCCTCCCCTGCTGATGCTAAACTGAATGATCTTTCCCCTGTGAATTTAATTGCTTTTTCTATCTTTTCAAACCTGCTTGTGCCTACTGATGGCCATAGAACTGATGCAAACAAAATGGAGTTGTACCTCTTTTATTGTTTTCGAGAAAAAATTCGGATTGATTTTGGTTTTGTCATGTGCAAGTTTTTACTTCGCTATACCACTGACTCTCGCAGAAAACTATCCTATGGAAAGTTTCTTCAAAAGATTTTTGAGTTTTTCAAAGTTCCAATTTTAGGTGTTTGTCCCAAAGAAGCATCTTCTTATGCCTTTACCAAAGGATACTTTGAAAGGAAAAATCTTGTTTTTAAAGATAATATGTGGTCTTATAAAGAGGCATCGTCCAGTGAACGTAGGTCTAAGGCTGCACATGATCCTTCATCTATTCCACTCACTCCCATTCATCCTAGGAAATCTGCCACTAAGGCATCTTCCTCCTCCAATGATGGAGTGATTGAGCTTCTTCATGAACTCAAACAGCATGTTCTTCTTCTAGAACATGGCCTAATGCTCACCATGTCCTCTGAGCAACAAACTGCCTTTCTAGACAAAAAGAACCTTCTCTTTCCCCCACCTGTGGTTGAGGAAGTGTCCCATGACAAAGAGCCACACCCCACTGATCCAAGCTCATCAATTCCAGACCCTGGTTCATCAACTCCTGTGACTCCTCATGGTCCTTCCACAGCAGATAAAGGCAAGGAACCAGTTGAAGTGGATGCTGAAGCTGATGAAGAAACTGAAGAGGAGGACCTCTCCCAATATCAGCTCTCTCGAAGAACTCCTGGATCCACATAGTTCACTACTTAGGACATTTGCATTCTGTTTGTCTATTTTATGTGTTTGTAATGGTCAACATTTGTAACCTTCTTTTAATGTTTCTCTTGTTGGTACTGTATGTTTATGTTAAGTATTTTGAATGATGACTGTGTTTATGGATGTTTAAGTATTTTGGTGCAATGAATTTGGTTTTCATTGATGAATGTGTTTGTGGATGTGTTGATGTGATTGGTTGCCCTTTTGTGATGACAAAAAGGGGGAGAGGACTGGATTGATTGATGATTGGTATTGATTGATGATTGATGATTGGTGATGTTGGATGTGGCAAACAAGATTGGAATAATATAAACAAATTTAGTCATTGTTTTGTTCCGATCAAAGATACTGTCTTTTAAGTATGACAATTTTGTTAGTCTTGGTTCCTTGAAATGTTTTATCTAACTTTCTTCAAATATAAGTGTTGTTGCCTATCAAAGAATCAGGTACGAATATGTCGTGAGCAAAAACAGGACACTCATGTCGGACGGCCGAAAGGAATCTGTCGGACGTCCGAAGGTATGAAGAACATCAGGAAGGAGTTTCTGTCAGACGCACATCGATCGTGTCGGACGTCCTAAAAATTCCACAAAGCTTTGATGACTCTCTGCCAAGACACTGTCGGACGCTCGCAAGGAAGCATCGGACGTCCTGAAGGATCGGACGCATGCTTCGGACGAACATCAAGATCATCGGACGTCCTAAAAATTCCTCGAAGATTTGATAACTCTCTGGACGACGTTCGGACACTGAAGCTCGGACGATAAAATTCCATCGGACGTCCGAACTTCAATTTGGCTATTTTTCGGACGATTGGTTCGGACGATAATTTGATCGTCGGACGTCCGAAAGCCCCAACGGCTAGCTGACTCTTCATCTGCCTTCTATCCGTTGGAAGCTTTAATGAAGCCCATTTCTGTTCCCCTTTAAAAACAAACTGTTCTGAACGAAGTAAGAACTTTTGCACACTTGGTCTACAAGATCTCAAGAGATATTTTAGCTAGAAAATAGTCTCCAAAGTTAGATTTGTTCTCTAAGTGGTGTGAACTTCTGGTGAGCTTTTCTCTTGTGGTTGAAAGTTTCATTAGTGTAGCTTTGTTGAGGGTTATCTGAGTGTTTGTAAAACTTCTTAGCTTGACTAAGTGAGGCTTAGGGCAAGGAGGAAGTGCTCCCTCCATTGTACATCTAGTTGATCATATTTCATCAAAGAGAAGTTGCTCAACCTTGTGATTGGTCTTCAAGTTTGAGGAAAGCTTGGTAGACAATTGGTTTGATTTCCTATTTTACTTTTTGTTCAATAAAATTCTCATTGCTTATATAAACTTGTTTTTCTGATCAATATTGCTATTGTCTTCTAATCTACTTGGTTGACCTTTACTAGAAAAGAAGGTAAATCTTTATTAAAGAAAAAGTGCATAAATTTGGTTAAGATTTTAATCAACCCAATTCACCCCCCCTCTTGGTTGTCTTTGGGACTTACACATCCAAAAGCAAAAGTCACTTCTAATTTCTTAGCCTCCTCACTAGATTCAAGGTGAAAGTTCTTATACAAACTAGAGTAATAAGTCAAACCAAATGGAATGCAAAAGATGTCTCATTTTCAAGTTCAAAGTGGAGTTCAAAATTGTTCAAATGGCTCAACTTTTCTTTCGGAAGGTTTGGCAAGCAAAATAATGGAGGAAGCAAGGTTTCCAACCTTCAAACTCACTAAATGGCTATTTAAATTTCCTAATCTTGACCCACCTCCATCCTAACTGGAATAGTAAAGTCTTATAGTATTTTGTGAGCAAAAATAGTGCTACAACCCCAAGCACCAAGATCACATTGCACGTAATACACAATCAAATTCTACAGTCCGGCATCCTAAACTTTTAAGCCTAGGACACTCTACAAAGATCGGAAACCTAAACTCTGATACCAACTGTGACGCCCCACTTCTTCGAAGGGCGAACCCAAGGGCATCCACGGGACGCCTGCCCAGCTCTCGCCAGGAATCGGTACATATTCAATTCAAACTTAAAGTCTAATACTAACAATGAAAATCGAAATAAAAGTACGAAGTCATTTCCATACGTAAATATTCAATCTTACATCACAATTTCAAACTTACAATTACTTTTCCCAAAATATACAACTTCCAAAAGTTGTCTAAACAAATACATTCAAAATTCTAATCAAATGAGTCATCAAGTAAGTTTCTTCATAATTACTCCCATTTCGGCTCCTGTTAAAGGAAACAAATCTAACGGGGTGAGCGGATACTCGTGAGGCCAAGAAAACATGAAAGTCACGTAGTTCAATAGCAATAATACTTACACAATAATGAAAGCTATAACATTCAAGTAATTTATAATTTATACTAAAAACACTTGAACCGGATGCAAGAGCTCTCGGGGCTAATTTTCAATTGCTTTGCCCAAGGTCAATTCAATACCTTCTCGTAACGACACCCCGTCACCGGGGTAGGTAATCAAATTCGTAGCACTTCACTTATTCCATTTATGTTTCTGAAACGACTCGAGAGGTACCTCCCACCCAAATCAGTGTGGTACTTACTATCGTTCAGTTTATAGATCTGAGACGATTCGAGAGGTACCTCCCACCCAATTGGTGTGGTACTTACTATCGTTCAGAGGTCGATGAGACACCCCTCTAATCGACTTAAAATGCTTTAGGGTTCTGAGACGATTCGAGGGGTACCTCCCACCCGAACCGGTGTGGTACTTACTATCGTTCAGAGGTTTAGGGTACTGAGACGATTCGAGAGGTACCTCCCACCCAATTTGTGTGGTAATTACTATCGTTTAGTTTATAGATCTGAGATGATTCGAGAGGTACCTCCCACCCAATTGGTGTGGTACTTACTATCGTTCAGAGGTCGATGAGACATCGCTCCAATCAACTTATGCAGCCATAGCATAATTAATCATTTCATGTCATTCAAGCATTCATTTCATTTCCATCAAGTCATGTAATTCAAGCACGAGTCATTTATTTCAAATGAGAACGAGTGCGATAAAGTACACACTCGGCTCTATTTTCAAATCTCAAGTCATTGATAACAAATAAGCACGTATCAAGTTCTCAGGATTTCAACTATTCATGCACGTAATATCCATGTACAATTACCAATCATATTCATTCAAGTAATAAGTATCACGTAGTTACACGAGAAAGAGGACAAGGGAGATAAAGTACACCCTCACCTCGGCAAGTTTACGTATAATGTATAACATTCGTACAATTAATATCTCAATCACATAAGCATTTAACATACACTTGACACTCACCAAGTTAACTAAGAAGAAATGTTACTTGAAGTTCAAGCGTCCCCCGTAGGATCCTCTTGACGGTCCTCGTGCGAGCCTGTGTAAATAATAATAGACTATCATTCACAAACCCCTACTATTAAAGAAGATCGTACCATAGTGCAATCTTAGAAAGTCTCGTGAAACGTGCCTTAATTATCCTAAATCGAGGCTCTCAAGTGGGGTTTCGAAGTACAAGAGAAATTTAGTTTTCATCTTGGAAATCAAGTATAAAACGTTCAAATAATATCGAAGGAATAAGGAGTACTTGAAAAACTCCATTTCCTTGGAATTCGGAAAATTTCAGTTTTGATATGATACATTAGAAAAATCGCATCTCACGCTTTACAAGTGAAAAATTGGAAAAATTGGTACCGTTGGAAACCTCTTCCAAGGTACTAAAAGTTCATAGAACACAACTTTCCATGATTCCTGACGAAAATATTCAAAAATTGGCTCAAATTTGCTGTTTTGAACATGAAGACAGCTTTCGGGGTTGGTTTTTGGTCAACTTTGGAAATTCAGCAAAATTCTCCTATTGCGAACCAGCCTTTGAAATTTGGAACTCAATTAGAGTTGCAAACAAGGTTTAAAACTCAATTAGAGTTGCAAACAAGGTTTAAAACTCAATTAGAGTTGCAAACAAGGTTTAAAACAAAGAAAGCGGAACAAGAATCGGAGTTTTGAGTACCGAGATACGGTAGCTCAAAGTTGCTGAAATTTGGAACCTGTTTACCATTTTTCAGATTTAAATCACTTTTTTTGGGACATTAGTTGAACATCGAAATGAACTTGAAATGTCACCAAATTTGGCAGGTTTATCCTACCATATAAGGGCTATTCTTCCACCAAATTTCACAGGCAAATTCATTCAGGAAGTTGGTTAACGAAATCACGAAAACTCCAAGAACTTCAAGGCAAATCTGCCTTGTATGTTCCGTTTTCCGTTTTCAAAACGTTTGGACAACAAAGTACCTCAAGCACGGTCCAGGTGCATAGACAATGTCTAAGAGGTATCCAATACACATTTTGTAGGTAATTAATCTGTGACGCCCCGAAAAGTATAAGTGTAAGAGCCTGTAATTTTGTTTTAAAGTACTCGGTTTTATTTTTTTTATAATTGCACGTTTTTCCACATTTTATTGATGTGAGAAATTGGGAAAATAATTTTTATGAGTAAATATAATTTTTGGATGATTTTTCTAGTATCGGATAGTTTTTGAGAAATTAAGAGCATATACCGGACGTGGGACCCACTAGTGCGAAAAGTTCAGAAAAATTCGGCCAACTAGGTTAACTTTTGGATACTGGAATTAATTTATCGGGTGTTAAGAGATAAGTAGAGGATACTATCCAGAAGGATATTTTGCACGTTATTTTGCATAGTTAGGTGAGTGTTCCTTGTTTGTTAAATGCTTCTTGACTTCATAACTTGTATTATTGATTGATAACGTGTTAAGTGCTTTTAATGATTTCCAAAATGAGTTTTCTAAGCGAGGGTGTACTTTTTCGCACTCGACCTAAATAACTGTGTAATTTTCAAGGATTTAATAATTGAAATGCTAGTTGCGCATGAATGTAAGCCTTTTAGCTGAACTGGCCACTGCCCCTTGTTACCGATCGACTCGAGCCAGAAGCGGACTCGATCGGGCGATATGGTGACCTGGGTGAACGTTTTGGTATACTCGAGTATTACCTTGAAGTCTGGTGGAGCCCGGCCACTGGCTGGGAAGGGGGTGAATAAAATGAATGATTAAATGAAGCGAGGGTTTATTCACAAAATGAAATTTTCAAATAATTGGAGGAATAAGGGGAAATGGCAGGAGAACGAGTGAGCGCGTGAATATTTGGCTCCATGTGGGCCCGTATCCTTTTCATGAATGTTACTATCGCTTTCCATTGTAAATGTTTTTTGAATTATTGATACTCCATATTTAATGTTTTGTAAATGTTGTAAATGTTGTAATTGTTTCTGGACTTATCATTTGAATTATGACATCATGGAAATGAACTATTGTTAAATCGATTTGATTACTGATTTTACTGGTTACTCGCTGAGCTTCTAGCTCACCCCAAAAATATTTTGTTCCCCTCCACAGGGCTCAAGCCGAAGGAAGGCTTGTAGTACTTATTCCTGTGATCGGATGAATTATCTCATGTGTACTTTGAATTTGGACTTCCTCTTGTATAATAGTTGGATCATGGATCAGAGTGGCGCAGTGGAAGCATGGACGCTTCGCTTTTGATATGTAATTATTTATTGGAGAATTTGATGTAATATTTGAGTTTTATCTTGTAATCTGTTTGAGGAATGTAGTGAACGACTGAGTCCCGGCGAGAGCTGGGCAGGCGGCCCGCCGAATCCTCTGGTTCGGCTTAGGGGGAGGTGGGGCTGTCACAGTTGGTATCAGAGCTTAGGTTTCAGATCTCTGTAGTGTATCCAAGGCTTAAAGTTTAGGATGCCGGACTGTGGGTTTGATTTGACTCTTAGTGTTTACTTGGAATGCTTGAGTGATTTTTGCGGGATGTCTTGACTTGATTGGTACAAGAGGGAATGTCGAGGACGACATTCTTTTAAGGAGGGGAGATTGTGACGTCCCGAAAAGTATAAGTGTGAGAGCCTGTAATTTTGTTTTAAAGTACTCGGTTTTATTGTTTTTATAATTGCACGTTTTTCCACATTTTATTGATGTGAGAAATTGGGAAAATAATTTTTATGAGTAAATATAGTTTTTGGATGATTTTTTTAGTATCGGATAGTTTTTGAGAAATTAAGAGCATATACCGGATGTGGGACCCACTAGTGCGAAAAGTTCGGAAAAATTCGGCCAACTAGGTTAAGTTTTAGATACTGGAATTAATTTATCGGGTGTTAAGAGATAAGTAGAGGATACTATCCAGAAGTATATTTTGCACGTTATTTTGCATAGTTAGGTGAGTGTTCCTTGTTTGTTAAATGCTTCTTGACTTCATAACTTGTATTATTGATTGATAACGTGTTAAGTGCTTTTAATGATTTCCAAAACGAGCTTTCTAGGCGAGGGTGTACTTTATCGCACTCGACCTAAATAACTGTGCAATTTTGAAGGATTTAATAATTGAAATGCTAGTTGCGCATGAATGTAAGCCTTTTGGCTGAACTGGCCACTGCCCCTTGTTACCGATCGACTCGAGCCAGAAGCGGACTCGGTCGGGCGATATGGTGACCTGGGTGAACGTTTTGGTATACTCGAGTATTACCTTGAAGTCTGGTGGAGCCCGGCCACTGGCTGGGAAGGGGGTGAATAAAATGAATGATTAAATGAAGCGAGGGTTTATTCACAAAATGAAATTTTCAAATAATTGGAGGAATAAGGGGAAATGGCAGGAGAACGAGTGAGCGCGTGAATATTTGGCTCCATGTGGGCCCGTATCCTTTTCATGAATGTTACTATCGCTTTCCATTGTAAATGTTTTTTGAATTATTGATACTCCATATTTAATGTTTTGTAAATGTTGTAAATGTTGTAATTGTTTCTGGACTTATCATTTGAATTATGACATCATGGAAATGAACTATTGTTAAATCGATTTGATTACTGATTTTACTGGTTACTCGCTGAGCTTCTAGCTCACCCCAAAAATATTTTGTTCCCCTCCACAGGGCTCAAGCCGAAGGAAGGCTTGTAGTACTTATTCCTGTGATCGGATGAATTATCTCATGTGTACTTTGAATTTGGACTTCCTCTTGTATAATAGTTGGATCATGGATCAGAGTGGCGCAGTGGAAGCATGGACGCTTCGCTTTTGATATGTAATTATTTATTGGAGAATTTGATGTAATATTTGAGTTTTATCTTGTAATCTGTTTGAGGAATGTAGTGAACGACTGAGTCCCGGCGAGAGCTGGGCAGGCGGCCCGCCGAATCCTCTGGTTCGGCTTAGGGGGAGGTGGGGCTGTCACAGTTGGTATCAGAGCTTAGGTTTCAGATCTCTGTAGTGTATCCAAGGCTTAAAGTTTAGGATGCCGGACTGTGGGTTTGATTTGACTCTTAGTGTTTACTTGGAATGCTTGAGTGATTTTTGCGGGATGTCTTGACTTGATTGGTACAAGAGGGAATGTCGAGGACGACATTCTTTTAAGGAGGGGAGATTGTGACGTCCCGAAAAGTATAAGTGTGAGAGCCTGTAATTTTGTTTTAAAGTACTCGGTTTTATTGTTTTTATAATTGCACGTTTTTCCACATTTTATTGATGTGAGAAATTGGGAAAATAATTTTTATGAGTAAATATAGTTTTTGGATGATTTTTTTAGTATCGGATAGTTTTTGAGAAATTAAGAGCATATACCGGATGTGGGACCCACTAGTGCGAAAAGTTCGGAAAAATTCGGCCAACTAGGTTAAGTTTTAGATACTGGAATTAATTTATCGGGTGTTAAGAGATAAGTAGAGGATACTATCCAGAAGTATATTTTGCACGTTATTTTGCATAGTTAGGTGAGTGTTCCTTGTTTGTTAAATGCTTCTTGACTTCATAACTTGTATTATTGATTGATAACGTGTTAAGTGCTTTTAATGATTTCCAAAACGAGCTTTCTAGGCGAGGGTGTACTTTATCGCACTCGACCTAAATAACTGTGCAATTTTGAAGGATTTAATAATTGAAATGCTAGTTGCGCATGAATGTAAGCCTTTTGGCTGAACTGGCCACTGCCCCTTGTTACCGATCGACTCGAGCCAGAAGCGGACTCGGTCGGGCGATATGGTGACCTGGGTGAACGTTTTGGTATACTCGAGTATTACCTTGAAGTCTGGTGGAGCCCGGCCACTGGCTGGGAAGGGGGTGAATGAAATGAATGATGAAATGAAGCGAGGGTTTATTCACAAAATGAAATTTTCAAATAATTGGAGGTATAAGGGGAAATGGCAGGAGAACGAGCGAGCGCGCGAATATTTGGCTCCATGTGGGCCTGTATCCTTTTCATGAATGTTACTATCGCTTTCCATTGTAAATGTTTCTTGAATTATTGATACTCCATATTTAATGTTTTGTAAATGTTGTAATTGTTTCTGGACTTATCATTTGAATTATGACATCATTGATTTATGACATCATTGAAATGAACTATTGTTAAATCGATGTGATTACTGATTTTACTGGTTACTCGCTGAGCTTCTAGCTCACCCCAAAAATTTTTTATTCCCCTCCACAGGGCTCAAGCCGAAGGAAGGCTTGTAGTACTTATTCCTGTAATCGGATGAATTATCTCATGTGTACTTTGAATTTGGACTTCCTCTTGTATAATAGTTGGATCATGGATCAGAGTGGCGCAGTGGAAGCATGGACGCTTCGATTTTGATATGTAATTATTTATTGGAGAATTTGATGTAATATTTGAGTTTTATCTTGTAATCTGTTTGAGGAATGTAGTGAACGACTGAGTCCCGGTGAGAGCTGGGCAGGCGGCCCGCCGAACCCTCTGGTTCGCCTTAGGGGGAGGTGGGGCTGTCACATAATCACCAAAATTCCGGATAACAAGTCCCAAATCATTGTTAGTTTCAAATCTGTCCAAAACACTGTCTTCGTTCACAAAGTTAGTTTTGAATTTCGATCATAAATCACTCAATTCAACTCAGAATTGAGCGTAGTTGGTGGTGTTAGTAAATAGACTCATAAGACTATATTTTCTCAGAAGAAATCATTTTCAAAATATGTCCATAACCAGCTCATTCGTGAGCATCAAGTTGCAGCTCATGTGCTGCCTTCCAGGAAGCAACGAAACAGGACAGTGGATTTCAAACGAATGGTTTGTCTTGCTCAAGTGGAACCAGGACATGCATTTTATACCAACGGAAAGCTGGGAATGTCTAGTTTCCAATGCCACAAATGATACTCGATTAAGATATCGGAGCAACAAGTTATGGCCGAAACAAGAAGACTGCCTGGACAATACGGGAACAAAATTCCAGTTTTCTAACCTTTCGAAATTTCAACATTTGAGTGACCAAATCAAGTTATTTTTCAATGAAACTTTTTACACAACCAATATAACATGTAAACAACATAAAAAATCCATTAAAATCTCAAAATTTTGCACAAAAGTGGTTGGATAAGGCAGGGGTAAAACGGTCACTTTTGCCCCAAGCACCTCTTTTGATTTTCTACCAACAATACAACATTAATCCACTAATTTAAGCACTAAACCCCCATTAATATCATCATCAATCATCAAATCAGTTCATCCAACCAAAGTGGGAGTTCATAGAGCCCACACAACAATTTTTCTAACATAAATAAGCTCCCCACAAGCATGCATGAGCTTATATATGCTTTACTACTTCCATAAGACAAGATTTAAGGGCTTGATCGTCATATACCTTCTTAGATGCTAAAGGTCAGATTTTTGGCCACAAGAAAGCTCCAAGAAACCGTGGAAATGAAGCTCTTCTCCTGGCCTAAGTGAATCTCCAAGTGGTTTGTGAGTTGGATGCAAATTTTGAGATGAAATGGAGGAAGATTGGTGCAAGAATGAAGAAGCTTTTCTACCTTTCTTTCCTTTGCTGTTTGGTCGGCTGTTTTGGGAGGGAAAAGAGAGTGTTTTGCCAGCACTTGAGGTGAGAAGAGAAGGGTTTTGATCTGGTGTGATGCTCCCTTGAGAAACCTAAGAATGTGTGGCCCAAAATGCTCCAAAAGTCAACTAAGGAGAGTGCGCGTACGCGCGCGTTTCGTGCTCGTTTCTTCTCGGGTTTGTTTCACTTGTGCACTAAACCTCTAATGCACTTATATTCATACTATTATTATTCATTCTTAATGGCCAAAAAATAAAGGCCTTAAGTCCCTTAATTGATCGCGCGCGTGAAAACGCGTACTTCCAATTTTGCGCGATAACGCTTAACTTTCAAGAAATTCTTATAACGATTGTATTACTAACTAATACTTGAGCACTTAAACATAAAAATACCTAATTTGAGGCTAATGTACAAGTCTCTAATTTTTCAAACTTATTGTATCCTCGAATCAATTATTTACTCCAATTGCGTATTCACTATTTTCACTTAACGGGTTTCGAGAAATTAATTTTTGAAACGAGCCACTCTAAAAATATAAGTAAGTCATAGATCAATGTAATTAGGTCTCAAGAGACTAGAAAATAATATTCGGGGCAAATAGGAATTAAATATTTTAATAAACTCGTAACAGGAGTTTAAAAATAAATAAATTTTTGCCAGTCGTCATGAATTTTTCTTAATTTACTATTGATCATTCTTATTTTTCCAAAATTAATACACTCTCAATTCAAATAAGGTCTCGAAAAACGTGTACTCGTTGTTCCGAACTAAATGAGTTTTCGAAAGAGGCGTTTTTCTATATAAATGAATTTTAAATAGCTAAATTAATTAATTAATTAAGCCAGTAAAATAAAATAAAATAAGAAAATTTCCGGGTCCTCACAGGACACCAGTAAGTATTGTATCTAACCGCGACCTCGGTTTGTTTCTCGGTTCTGGCAGAAGATGCAAGAAATGTTGGGAACTAAATTGAATTTTAACATTACCTACCACCCACAAACTGATGGACGGTCCGAGAGGACAATTCAGACCCTTGAGGACATGTTGAGATCAGGTATCTTGGATTTTGGAAAAAGTTGGAGTACGTACTTGCAATTGGTGGAATTTTCTTAGCTAAGGTTATAAGTGAATATGGTATGACACACTTTTTTGCAAATGCTAGATTCATGAGTGGGATAGACATGAGGCCGATTAAGTTATCCTATGACTTGGAAGTTAAAACTCTTATTGGGGATCAAAATTTGATTGCTAATTGAGTGGATAGAAATTGTGAGATATGGGTTAGAGAGTGTAAGTTGTTGATCGATTTGATAAGTCTAGCAATTAAGGGGTATGATGTAATCCTTGGTGTAAATTTCGAGGACGAAATTCCTTTTGAGGGAAGGTTGTGAGGACTCGAATTTTACTTCCTTTTATTTTATTTTATTGGCTTATTTAATTATTTATCTACCCGTTTTCTCTGAATAATTTATTTCAACCATTTTAAATCCATTTACATGGAATAATATTCCACTTACATTTTTAAAACATCCCGTTAGCAAATTTAATTTCTTCGGAGACTCGTTTAGTAAGGAATAATGAGTACACATTTTTCGAGGTGATGTTCGGTTCGAGAGTGCAATAACCTTGGAGAATTAAGAATGATCAATAGTAGACTAAGAAAAGTTAATTTAGGGATTAGATGTGAATGAGTTCTAATTAAGTATTTACCGCATGCGCGTCAATAATTTCCCGAGAGTCGCGCCGGTACGACAAATTGGAGATTTGAGAAATTTATATTAGACTAGTAAGAGGAAGTAATTACAGTGTTAAAGGAAGTACTTTGGAGGATTAATGCATGAGTGTATAAACCCGAGAGAAAATGGTCGTACGAAACCCTCGCGCGACAACTATTCAAAGTTGACTTTTGCCAAACTTAACCACCACTTTTCCCTCCAATCTTCCAAGACAAGCCACAACAATCAAACCCTCATCTCTCTCATCTCCCTCTCCATTTTCGGCCAGCCCTTAAGGAGGAACAAAGGAAAGGAAAAACTTTATCTTCTAGCTTCCATTTCACTCACAATTCCTCCACCAAATCACTCACAACTTGGAGTACCACTCTAGCTAGGAGCAAGGAGCAATCTTGTGGATTTTCTTGGAGAATTTTCGATGGAAAATCTGATATTCGTCTAGGGTTCCAAGGGTAATCATTTCATCTCTTTAATCTTTTCATTTCTCCAAAGTTTAACGGTTAATCTTCATGGGTTTGAAACCCTAATCGCGTTTATAGGCTAGCGGACTTGAGGAACTTTATTTCTCGCTTTAAATCATAGGCTAGCTGTCTTGATGAGAACTCTAGGTAGCTGACTTGAGGCATGAATGTTTGATTATGGTTGTTTATGTGATAAATGAGACATTTACGGTAGAAAGTGGAGAGAAATCGAAGAAAAGTTGGAAGGGCAAGCTGGCTGAAAATTTTGGTCATGTTTTTTGTTTTTGTTTCGAAATTTTGATGGGTTGACTATGAAATTGATGGATATATGTTGTATATTTTGTGTACAAAGTGCCTTTCAAAAATCGTATTGAATGGTTGTGCAAAACTTGAGTTTTGGTGTAGATTCCAAACCTGGAAAACACATAGCAGGGTACTCGGATAGTGCTTCTTTGTCCAAACATAACTCTTTGTACAAAAGTCAAAATTGAATCCCGTTTGTGGCATTAAAAACTAGATATTCATAGCTTTTCAACGGTATAAAAATCCCCTGCTAGTTCATTTTGAGTGAACCGTAGAGATCGGCAAAGTCGGCTGTTCTGTTTTGACTGTCTATTCGAATGAAACTGGAAGCTGTATCTTGTAGCTCTATTTTGTTCCATTTGTGAAAAGATTTTCAAAATGATATCTTCTGATGAATTGTAGCATTTGGAACCTAGTTTCCAATGCTATAAAATGTTCTCAATTTGGAGTTGTACAGAGATAGATATGGTTTGATTTAAAAAATGCGACAAAGCTGGAAATTGAAAACTTTTCCCTTCCTTGCTGACCGAATGGTCAAATTTGTTTTGGGATGTTATACTTCAAAAATTTTATGTCATTTAACCAAAATTGCTTATTACAGAACTTTGGTTTCAAAGTTGGAGCGAATTGGGGCTGATTTTGTTGGACAAAACTTTTGAGAAAGGAAGAGAACTACGGTTGGCAGATTAGCCTTAAAGCATTTTAGAAATTTTGGTCATTTTGTTAACTGCCTTCTCGTGCGAGTTTTTACCTGAATGTTTATAGAAAAGTAGTACATATATGGACATTTAAGTGTACCAAATTTGGTGTGATTTCAATATCATTTCGATACTCAAATAATGCCCCAAAGATTGCTCTTCAAATCTGGAAATTCACTGATCAGATTACAAAAATCAACCAACTTCCAACTGTTGTATCTTGTTGCTCAAAACTCCGAATTTAGTTCTAGTTTCTGTATTTGAAACTTTGTATGGGACTCTCATTGTGTTACAAATTTCAAAGGCTAGTTCATTTTCTGTGAATTTTGCCAAATTTCCAAATATTACTGAAGACCAAGACTGGTTCTGTCTTACCTTCTTAAATCAGCAACTTTGAGTTGAAAAATGAATTCTTTCGGTTTGGAATCTTGGAAAAATGTCTTCTAAGAACTATTAGTACTATGAATTTAGTTTCCAACGGTATAAAGTTTTCCATTTTTGGACATACCAAACTCAAGATTTGATTTTATTAAGTTATCGCGCAAAGCTGAAATTTTATGATTTCTTGGAAAATGAGTTTTTTTGAGAACTTTTCATTGTCTTTCGATATTGATTATCCGTTTTAAACTCATTTTCATAGAGGATGCAAGTTTCTCTTGTGATTTTAAATCCTCACTTTTGATTCTCGATTTTCGAGATATCAAAACTCTTCTGAGACACTATCTTAGTTTTAAACAAGCATACATTCTTCCTTGTTTGGCAAGGAGTTTGCAAGTATTTATGGGTGATAGTTAATTGTTATTTCTTTAGGCACTTAAGAGGATCTTGAAGAGAATCTCGGAGCCGACCACTAAAGATCTTATTTGCACTTACTCCCTTATTTTGAATTGGTGAGTGTCAAGTGCATGAATAGTTGCCAATTATGTGAATTGTTTCTTATGGATTAAATGATTTATAATTGTTGAGTCGAGTGTGTACTTTATCGCACTCGTTCTCTTTTAATTGATTATGGAATTGAATTGCTCATAATTGAATTGTATGTGGTTGATTAATGCCGATTGGAGTGAATCTCATTGACTTATAACGGTAATTGGGGGACGCCCAAATTTCAATTTACCGACCTTGCGACTCGAGCCAGCAAGGGCTTGGTCGAGAAGCTCGGTGAATCATGAGATAATCATAAGCTTGATCTATTAAGAGATATCGCTTGGCCTACTCAAGTAGTAGTGCATTTTATAGAAGAGTGGGCCGGGGACAGGGGGTGTAACAGTGAACGGGAATTGTGAAGTAAGTGAAGTTCTACGGATTTAATACTTACCCGATTGACGGAGTGTCATCACGGGGAAGTTTTTGATCGAGTCTTGGTACAGCAAGTAGAATTTAGCTCTTGAGAGCTCCTGTATCCTTATTGAATGTGTGTTATTATTATTTATGAAGTACTTGAACTTTCTTATTTTAATTCTCGTACAAATATCATGGTTATATGAACTATGTGTTTGCATGTTTTCTTGATCTCACTGAGAGTTTCACTCGTCCCATTTGTTTTGTTTTCCTTAACAGGAGTTTGGAATGGAAAGAATTTTGGAGAAGTCGACTTGATTACTTTTGATTAGAATCTTGGGACGTAATTGACTAGTCGACTTCTAGTGTTTGTATTTTGGGAAAAGTGATGTACTTTTGAGAACTTGTGTTGTAAAACTTGAAATTTTATTTAAGGAAGTGACTTTTCTTACTTCGACTGTTATTCTTGGGTTGTTTATCTTAAGCTTGAATTGGAATTGTATCGAATCCTAGCGAGAGCTAGGTAAGTATTCTGCAGATACCTTTAGGTTTGCCCTTGGGAGATGTGGGGGCGTCACAAAACTAACTCTTGTGCAAATATGAAAGTTATAGTCCTTTGAGTTAACTTTCCAATGTTTCAAGAATCACCCAATTTGGGGCTCTATGGACCGAGATATTACCAAAATACCACCAACTGATCAGAGCTCTGTTAGAAACCATAACCGTAGACTCCACTTTACTCCGATTTCCATCCACCACACATACCCCTTATCGGGCCCGAACACCAAGCAGAATAGAAATGGTAATGCTCGAGTATACCGAAACCAAGGTCTCATACCCACAGACTTTCAAATACAGTCCCCATGGCTTGTCGAATTTTCCTCGACCAAGTCCTTACTGGTTCGAGTCAATTGACTTCCAATGAGGTAGAGCTCAGAGTTAACAGTAGAGGTCGTTGGTTACACGTCAAAACGACACTAGTTCAAGTGTAATCAATAGAGTTCCACATGATATAGTAAATAGTCAAATAAGAAGTAGAGAACAAGAGTGATATAGTACACCCTCGTTTCGTCCAACATAAACAGTCATCACACGTATTTCAGTCACAATTTCAAGTACAAGAAAGCCATGAAGTAACAATCATGTGAGTGGTACACTCACAAATTCAAACAACGTAATTTCACAAGTTTCCAGCCGACGGATGCCTTGGATCACCGGTACCCCCTAAAATAATCAAGAAAGCACAATAAGACTCGAACACGAGTCATAAACCTATCAATAAGCTACTAATGCAAGGTCAAGTAGAACTTGAAATGAAATAAGAAACACTTGGTGTCAAAGGTTTAGGCTACCCTAAAGTGACTCATATGCACTCAAGGCAACCTAATTCCAAGGAATCACATAGATTTAAAAATTGGACAGCATAACCCCTAAAATTTTAGATTTTCTATCCTACATATAACCATTCATTTCCGTCCAACACAACCACAAATACCTCTACAATTCATAAGTTATGGAAAACACCTTATTAGGGTTACAATACCCTTTAATCCTAGCCAATCAAGGGTTTCACAACAAACCCTAGAAAAGCCCCAAATTAAAACCCTAAAACTGAAATTTCCGCACAAATCTGAAATTTTCCACAAATAATCATATCTAACATATACAAGCTCCATTTCACATCATAACAAACCATCATTCCATGACTAAACAATACTTATCATATAAAATCAGAAAAAACATTAATAAATCAGAAATTTAACAAACTCTTTTTAAAACCATGAAATCTTCCATAAATCAACTTATTTAACTACCACAAGTCACTAATAAATTATTATTCGGAACAAACAATGTGTTTCTACACAACATACCTTGACACCTCAAGAAAAGTAGTAACTTAAGATTCCATCTTCCAAAACAACTCTACCACCTTCTTCAATCCTACCTAGAAAAGGATTTTTATGGAGTGATTTCAAGTTTTGATGGTTGAATCACAAGAATTGTACAAGAAATGGAAGAAGTAGTTGAAGCTTTCTCTTCTTTTCACTCCTTAAGAAGCTCGGCCAAGATGCTTAGAAATGAAGATGACTTTGGGTCAATTTTGTTATTTGGTAAAGGTAAGTAAGATGGTCAAAGTCCAACTTGGAATAAGAAGGTGACACATGTCACCTTTTGGGTTTAAACTTATCCTTTTGTCTCTCCAAGATTAAACTATCTAAGTAACCTCTAATTACCTCATAACACCTAGTAAATTAATCCCTGTATACAAAACTTAACCTAATTGGCCGAATTTATCACACTTGTGACACTAGCGGGTCTCACGTCCGATATACACTCCTAATATCTTATGAACTAACTTATACTAAAAAAATGATTTAAAAACTATATTTACTAATAAAATTATTTAGAAATTTTTTTATAATAAAGAAAATATAGAAAATGTTTGCCAATAAATAAAATAATGTCTAAAAAAATAAGAAAACTTCGGGTTCTCACACTCTCTTCCCCTTAAAAAAATTTCGTTCTCGAAATTTCTTACCGTGATTCATAAATAGACCAGGGTATTTCTTTTGCATCTCCTCTTCCACCTTCCAGGTCGCCTCCTCTACCCTATGATTTTTTCACAAGATTTTCACCAGAGGGATTTGTTTATTTCTTAGCTTCTTAACTTTTCGATTGAGTAGCTGTATAGGTTTCTCCTCGTAGGTGAGTGATTCATCTATCTCAATCTCCTCCGGTTGTAAGATATGAGTTGGATCGGGGTAATACTTTTTGAGCATCGAGACATGAAAGACGTCATGAACTCGGGACAAACTTGGCGGCAACTCGAGACGGTACGCCACTTTCCCAACTCGTTGAAGAATCGTATAAGGTCCTACGAACCGAGGTTGAAGTTTCTTTCCTCTACCTGCAGTGACACTTCGCAGTGGCGTGATCTTAAGGAAAACACGGTCTCCAACTTCAAACTCCAAATTTTTCCTTCAGTTGTCTGCATAGCTCTTTTGTCGGCTTTGAGTTGTTTGGAGTCTTCGACGTATAAACTTGACTTTTTCTTGGGCATCCTCCATCCATGGAATGGTTGTTGGATTTAGAACCTTCTTTTCGCCTACTTCATCCCAATAGATCGGTGATCGGCACTTCCTGCTATAAAGCGCTTCGTATAGTGCCATTTGGATCGATGAGTGGTAACTATTATTGTAGGCAAACTCCACTAAGGTCATGTGTTGGCCCCAACTACCCCTAAAATCTAAGATGCAAGTCCTTAACATATCCTCAAGGGTCTGAATGGTTCGCTTAGATTGCCCATCCGTCTGGGGGTGATAAGTGGTACTAAGGTTGAGTTTGGTCCCTAATGTTTCTTGAAATTTTTGCCAAAATCTAGACACAAAACGAGGATATCTATCCAAAACGATACTCATAGGGACTTCGTGTAGTCTTACAATCTCATCCATATATAACTGAGCCAATTTATCCATGGAATATTTCATGTTTACTGGTAAGAAATGAGCCAATTTGGTTAACCGATCGACGATCACCAAAACGGCATCATGTCCTCGCTTGTTCGTGGCAAACCTGAAACGAAGTCCATTGTAATGTTTTCCCACTTCCATTCAGGTATCTCAAGGGGTTGTAACATTCCAGATGGTTTTTGATATTCGGCCTTAACTTGTTGACAGATGAGATAAGTTTGCACGTATTGGGTAATTTTCTTTTTCATGTTTCCTACCAATAAGCCCCTTTCAAGTCCTGATACATCTTACTACTACCTGGATGGATTGTATACTTTGACCGATGAGTTTCCTCCAAGATTTCCCTTTTCAAAACTTCATCTTTGGGCACCACCACTCGAGTCCGATACTTCAAAACTCCCTCGGGGGTTAGATTGAAATCAGACGTTTCTCCCTTTTCCACTTTTTCCCCCCACTTTCGTACCATTGAATCTTCCTTCTGGGCCTCTTTAATTCTCTCCAGTAAAGTGGATTTCACTCTAATGTTACCAAAAATCACCTTCTTATTGCCAAGACAAGGGTTCCATTCACTAATTGATGTTAACAAGTCCCACTCCTTTATCATTAATCGCGCAACTTGAGCCTTTCGACTTAAGGCATCAGCCACCACGTTAGCTTTTCCCGGGTGGTAGTTGATGGTGCAATCGTAGTCCTCCAGAAATTTCATCCATCGCCGCTGCCTCATGTTCAATTCTTTCTGCGAGAAGAGGTATCTAAGACTCTTGTGGTCAGAGTAAACCCCGAAAGTTACCCCGTATAGGTAGTGTCTCCACTTCTTCAGAGCAAAAACAACTGCAGCTATCGTGGGTCGGGTAGTTCTGCTCATGAGTTTTCAATTTCCTAGAGGTGAAAAATATCATATTCTTGTTTTGCATCAGTGTGACAGCCCCACCTCCCCTTAAGGCGAACCAGAGGGTTCGGCGGGCCTCCTGCCCAGCTCTCGCCGGGACTCAGTCATTCACTACATTCATCAAACAGATTACAAGATAAAACTCAAATATTACATCAAATTCTCCAATAAATAATTACATATCAAAAGCGAAGCGTCCATGCTTCCACTGCGCCACTCTGATCCATGATCCCCATTATTACACAAGAGGAATTCCACAACAATAAAATCACAACAAGCCTTCCTTCGCCACGAGCCCTGTGGAGGGGAATAAAATATTTTTGGGGTGAGCTAGAAGCTCAGCGAGTAACCAGTAAAATCAGTAATCAAATCGGTTTAACAATAGTTCATTTCAATGATGTCATAAATCAATGATAAGTCCAGAAACAATTACAACATTTAAAAAACATTAAATATGGAGTATCAATAATTCAAGAAACATGTACAATGGAAAGCGATAGTAACATTCATGAAAAGGATACGTTCGTTCTCCTGCCATTTCCTTGTTTTTTTTTCATTTGAAATTGCATTTTTCATTCAACCTTTCCCGGACATCGTCCAACCTCCACCAACCTCCACCAACCTACAAAGGTAATACTCAAGTATACCAAACGTTCACCCAGGTCCCTAATCACCCGACCGAGTCCGCTTCTAGCTCGAGACGACCGGTAACAAGGGGCAATGGCCAGTTCAGCCCAAAAGGCTTACATTCATGTGCGAGTAGCATTTAATCATTAAGCATGAAAATTTCACATTTATTTGGGTCGAGTGCGATAAAGTACACACTCGCCCAGAAAACTCGTTTTAACAATTATTGAAAGCACTTAACACATTATCAATCCATAATAACAAGCCAATAAGTCAAGGAAATATATCAAACAAGGAACACTCTCATATAAGCACGCATGATATGCAGGAAAACAGTTCAAAAGTAACTTTGGAAACAGTTCAAAAGTAAATAATGCAAGAAACGTTTCACAAGTACTTTGGAAATAGTTTAGGGTCACTCACCTCCACGGCTCAGAAATCATCCATCATATAACATTGCCTTGCTCAAATCCAAGTCTTAGATCACAAACTCAATGCAAACAAATCCCTTCAAAGTTCGGACAGCACTTCCCCTGAATTTGCTAACTTTTCCAGCCATCATGGCTTCATTATTTCCTCATTCCATCCCAAAGGTACACACACAACAACAAGTTCATCCAATAGCCATTCAGCAAGCTCCAAGTAGTACTAGTGTACAAGTCAAGCTAGGGAAAAGTCCGGAAATGAAAGTTAAGCTCAAAACCAGAAAAATAGTTTTGATGCCATTTTGTGGTAATGGCACCAAAGGCGCTACGATTGTCGGATGAAGGTAAAAGACCCACCGTTTCGAAGCTAAGAGATAGGGCTACAATATTACAGAAGGTCACTCAACCCAGTTTCGAGTGTAACCAGGTCAAAAATGCAAGATACCATACCAGAATCACAAAAACAGATTCACAGAACGCATTCTAGCGGAAACATCATAAATCAGGATATCCAAGTCCAAATCCAGAAATTCCAAAACCAGATGAAAGATAAGAAACAGGGATACATTTCATAAGAAGACCTCAACAACCAATTCAGAAGCAATTCCAGCCAAAACAACCAATTACAGGCGCAATTCTTACATTCGGGTAAAACCAGAACAGCAATAGTAATTTCGACTTTTCTCATTCTACACTACTCCGATTGACCTGAAAGTTTGTAGGAACCTATAAAATGTCATTCACTACAACTTTCATGTTTTAAGCCAAGGCCAATTCGGCCTCTAACTAGGAGCTACAAATTCAGGCAGAATGAAGAACATCAAACCCTAACTTTCCAAGATTTCTTCCAAAACAGAAATTGTTTGCAATTAACCACTTTTTCCACCTCATAGAGTCCTTAAACATCATTTCCAATCATCATATATAGCCACACAATCATGTTCATATTAAAACAGAAAAATCCCCAAAAATTATAAAACTTCACCACTTCAACCACAAATCAAGAAATAATCCATAAACTTGCATCTCATACTACCACTAATCATGATTTAAGCATCAATTAAGGAAGGGGGGTGGTTCTTCACAACTCACCTTAGCAACACAAGAAAGAGAGCAACTAGTCACCTTAGCTTTCCAAACAACTTCACAACCAAGCTCAACTCCACCAAACTAAGAGGTTTTATGGAGTAATTGGAAGATTAATCGGTTTAATTGAAAGATTGGGCAAGATTGGAGACTAGAAAATTGAGAGCTTTTCTTCCTTTTTTGAGCAAGAGAATTTGGCCAAGAAGCTTGCAAAATGAAGAGATTTTTGGCCAATTTTAATTAAATGGTAAAGTTATGAATAGTAGTCAAACTCAAGACTAAATCTTATGGTGACACTTGTCACCTTTAGGTTTAAAACTTATCTTTTTGTCTCTCCAATACAAATATCTTAACACTTTGTAAAATAATATCACTTAATACAAAATTCCAACAAGTTGTCAAAAATATAATGCATTTACCGCATTTGCGGGTCCCACGTTCAAAATACGCTCTTAATTTCTCAAAAACTAACCGATACTAGAAAAATCATTTTAAAACTATCTTTGCTCATAAACTTTATCTGGGGAATTTTTCTAATAAAGAAAATATAGAAAAGGCGGGCAATTAAAAAAAATAAACCCTAGAAAATTAGAAAATTTCCGGGTTCTCACTCTCATTCTTTTCGGGGCGTCACAATCAGCACATACCCCAAACCTTCCCTCGAGGCATCAGTATAAACTGTAAAGCTATCTACTCCGTTGGGTAAAGCTAGAACGGGTGCCATGGTTAATCTACTCTTCAGTTCTTGAAAACTAGCTTCACACCTATTATCCCACACAAAACGACCATTTTTCTTCGTCAGGTCGGTTAAAGGGCCGGCAAGTCTAGAAAAATTCTTAATAAAGTGCCTATAGTACCCAGCCAATCCTAGAAAACTACGAATCTCAGTGGAGTTTTCTGGCATCTTCTATTCAGTCACCGCCTCCACTTTCGCCGGGTCAATAGAGTACCTTCTTGTGAAATTACATGCCCTAGAAAAGAAATCTTCTCCAGCCAAAACTCATACTTACTAAATTTTGTGTACAATTGATGCTCTCTTAGGGTTTGTAAGACAATTCATAGGTGTTGCTCATGCTCCTCTCGAGTTTTTGAATAAACCAAAATGTCATCGATAAACACAACGACAAATCGGTCCAAGTAGGGTTTAAAAATTCTATGCATCAAATCCATAAAAGCAACAGGGGTATTGGTTAGTCCAAAGGGCATGACTGCGAATTCAAAATACCCGTATCTAGAATTGAAGGTAGTCTTGGGTATGTCCTCCTTCCTAATCAACAATTGATAGTATCTCTGTCGGAGGTCTAACTTCGAAAAGACCACTGCTCCTTGCAACTGATCAAACAATTCATCAATATGGGGCAGTGGGTATTTATTCTTAACCGTTACATTGTTCAACCGCTAGTAATCTATACACATCCGCAAACTCCTATCCTTTTTCTTCACAAACAATACAGGGGCTCTCCACGGAGATCCACTCTCACGAATAAACCCTCATTCCAATAGGTCTTGTAACTGTAACTTTAACTCCCTAACCTCAGCAGGGGCCATTCCATACGGGGTCTTGGAGATAGGTGATGTTCCTGACAATAAGTCAATTTTGAATTCTATCTCTCTCTCCGGAGGTAGGGTTACCAACTCGTCAGGAAACACGTCTGGATATTCTTTCAGCACATGTACATCTTCTACCTTCAGTTTATAGGTGGGGGTATTGATTAGAAAGGCTAAGAACCCTCGCGCCCCTCTACACAGTAATTTTCTAGCGCGAATGCCCGAGATCAAAGCAGATGAGACTAACCTACCCCTTATATCCAACCTTAAGGTCGTCTCCCCAGGAATACGGAATTCTACTACTTTTCTCTTACAATCGAGTTGAGCGTTATACCGAGCTAACCAATCCATGCCAAGAATTACATCATACCCCTTAATGGACAAGTTTATTAAATCTCCTAACAATTTTCTCTCTCCTATCCAAACTTCACAATTCTTATAAATCATGCTAGTGAGCAAACGGTGTTCCCCCGTCGGAGTACTAACTTCTAGGTCATAAGGTAAACTGGCAGGTTTTATGTCAATACCACACATGAAATTGGGGTTGACAAATGAATGAGTGGCTGTGAGAACCTTGAATTTTTCAGATAAATACCAATGCATACTTCAATTTCACCTTTATCTAGCATCCGTATTCCTTAATCTTTTCTAGTATTACTTTCACTCGCTTTTATATACTAGTGCATATTTTATTCGTAGTTCTTCTTCTAATCTATAACATTATTTCATTTGTTTTAAATAAGTAAATTAAAAATAACTTTTATGTGCAAAATAATATAACGGTGCTAACTATTAAAGCACTTAGCTTTGCTTCACTAAGTTAATAATTCTTGAGTTATATTAAGTTTACTCCTTAAAAATAATTCTTTAATTTTCAATAGCTAATTTTATTTTCGAATAAGGTTAAGTGCAGATAGAAACCTTAATATTATTTTGCAACCGATAAATTCTAGATAAAAACAATACAAGTATTCTAATCATACTTAAGTCGTAAAAAAAAAAAATTCCGATAATCAAAGCCTTGCAAGATTAGCATATAATTAGGCGTTCAAATCACACTTGGGGATAATTTTTTGGAGTTAAGTTAGAGCTAAGGACTTAAGTGGATAATAGGAGGAGAAGTGAAAAGACTAAACTACCCCTCACAATTTCACAAAAACACCCCACAGCCATAACCATTCCACGCAACGCCAAACACTCCCTCGGACACCATGATCACTCACCTCTCCATTCGGCCAATGCTCATCTTCACCACCTGCACACTTGAACCTCCCAAACACTCCACCTCCACATTGTTATCATCGATCGAGAGTGAAGGAAGGTGAGCTGCACCATATAGCCGAGAGTGAGGGAGGAAGCTGAGAGCTGCAATTCCATTTCTGGTTCTGTCCGCGAGCATCGAAGAGGGAGGAGAGGAGGAGAAACCGTGAGCAAACTTCCTCTGCATTCTCCAAGCTCAGCCGGTTGCCATCCAGCCTCCACCACCACCAGCTGAAACCGCTACACCCCAACCAGAACCAACATACCTGTGCGAGAGGACAAGAGCCGAGAGAGAGGGACTGACTTCAGCACTTTGTCGTGTGAGTGAGATTCCAGTGAGGTAAATTTCTGGACTGAAAATGGATAACCAGTGGTAGTATAAGCAAGCTCTGGACTTGCATGTGAGGACTTTAAGTTCGGATGATGTAATTAGCTATATGATGATTTGATATTAAGCTACCAGAAACTGGTTTGGAAGAGAAAATGGTACTGCCGTGAGCTTGAGCTTGAATGTTGTAGCTGTAATTCGTAAATTGTGGGATGATCAGAGGTGGAATTGTGTTTAATCACCTGAAAACAAGATGATAAAGTCATGCATGAAATTAATTAGCCTGGATTACTCTGGAAAATAAAAATGAAACAGAATTCTTCACATGCAGGCTCACCGAGTAGAAGTTGCACAAAATTCTGGAGTTATGTATGTATATTGCTGTTGCCGAACTGATTTCTAGTCTGGAATGATAGTTAATTAACTCAGTAATTATGCATGTGAGAATTAAGGGCAAAATACAAGGTTTTAACTGAAAAAAAAATTGGATGATTGTGAGAACCCGTAAATCCCCTAATAATTTTTCTAGGGTTTATTTCCTTTAATGGCATGTTTTCTGCATTTTCTGGCTTAGGAAAATTCTCCTGGTGAATTTTATGAGTAATTATAGTTTTTAGATGATTTTTCTAGTATTGGAGAGTTTTTGAGAAATTACGAATATATAATGGACGTGGGACCCATTAGTGCGAAAAGTTCGGAAAAATTCGGCCAATAAGGTTAAGTTTCGGATACTGTATAAAATTTATCGGGTGTTAAGAGATAAGAAGAGGAGGTGATTTGATTGATGTGAGAGAGACTTAAAGGATAGAAATGCATTTAATAGAGTGCCAAGTGGCACTTTCTCATTGGTTGGACTTTTTGACTTTTTACCCTTAAGTTAAATATCTCAAAAATTGACTAAAAATCACCATTTTTCACTCCTTGGTGGCCGACTCTCTTAAGCTCAAGAAGGAAGAAGATTTCTCCAATTTTCAAGCTTCCATTTAGCTCAATCTTCCAAACCAATTTCATCAACTAGTTTCTACTCCATAAAAGTCTTCCATTAGGTGCTAGTAAGTTGTTTGGTGAAGTTTTTTAAGGAAGCTAAGGTGTTCTACAACTCCCTCTCTCTTGTTTACTAGGTAAGTGATGATTACACTTCCTCTTACACCTAATGATGTTTAATTTGTGCCTAATGGTGGCTATAGTGTTGAAAATTGTGGTTTATTTCTTGGTTTGGAATGAATTGGTGAAGTTTTTATTTTTTTGAGGAATTTTCTGGTTTAATGTGATCATGGTGTTGTGGTTATTTATGATGTTTGGTAATAAGGGGTTATGACTCTAGTGGATGTAAATGATTGATAATTGCAACCAATTTTGGGTTTGGATTGAAATGTGAAAAGTTAGGGTTTCATAACCCCCTTTTCTGTCCGGTTTTGGATTATATGGTTAGAGGCCGAATTGGCCTTTTATTAAAACATGAAAGTTGTAGGTATTGATGTTTTTGAGATTCCTGTAAAATTTGAGGTCATTTGGAGTAGTGTAGAGTGAGATATGTCGTTTTTACTGTTGCTGTTCTGGGTGATCAGAATGTGCGAACTGCGATTGTAATCGTCTGTTTTGACTGGAATTGCTTTGGAGTTGGATGTTGGTATCTTCTGAGGAAATGTATCTTGATGTCTTAGCTAACATATTCCTTTGGAATCAATGCATTTGGACCTGTCTAGACTGAGTTGGACTAATTACAGCATAGTGTGATTTGTAAACCTGCAATTACGGTTCTGGTTTGGTATTCTGCATTTTTGACCTAGTTGTGCTAGGATTTGGACTGAGTGGCCTTCTACATTGTTGTAGCCCTGTATTTTAGCTTCGAGATGGTGGGTTTTACACCCTCATCCGATAAGCGTAGCACATTTTGTGCCATTACCGCATAAGGAGGCCAAAACTGTTTTTGTTGTTGGATCAAATGAGTTACATTTCCTGATTTTCTGGTTTGTTATTATGCGTATATATGCATATGAAACCCTATTGGGGTTGTGATTGGCATGGCTTTATGACTCGTTATCGAGTTTCATGGTATTTGTTTGCATGTTCTAGGAAGTGACGGTGGTGCACGACGTTCGTTTAACGACGGTGCTTGAAACATCAACTACTTGAGTGGTGAGTATACTACTCACGTGAATGTTACAATGTGGCTTTGCTATATGTGATTTTGATGCCTTGAAGGCTTATTTGGCTATTGGAATTGATTGAGGTGAGGGTGTACTTGACCGCCCTCACCCCATGTGATACCGTTAATGACTGATTACCGTTTTACTGAAATACTGCACTTGCTATATGAGATATTGAATTCCATTCATGGAAAACTGATTTGGTGTCGTTTGGACGAATATCCAACGGCCTTACTGTATTACTGAGCTCAACCCCGTAGGTAGTCAATTGAATCGAGCCGGCGAGGGCTTGGTCGTGAAAATTGACATGCCACGGGGACTGTACTGGGGAATCTTGTAGTAATGAGACTCTTGGTTCCGGTATACTCGAGTATTACCAAAAGCTACTGATTGGAGTGCGGGCCCGGTTGGGGTATGTTTGGTGGAAGGAATGGGAGTGAAGTGGGTTCTACGGTTGGTACTCATAAACGTTGACGGAGAGTCAATGAGATTGGATCAAGAATATAAGCGTGGAAATGGGCTCTTGAGAGCCGTCCGTATCCTTTTACTGATTTGTTTTATTCCTGAATTGTGTACTTGAATTGAAAGGTTATGCTTAAGTGATCTTTGTTGCTTATGTGGTAGTAACTCACTGGGCTTAAGCTCATTCCGTTCTATTTGTTTTCCTTACAGGAAAAATGACTATTTTGGGAAAGGTTGTGCTAGGTGGTTGTCAAGTTGAGCTCATGTAAATGCATATTTTGAATAGCTCCTTGAGGGTGAAAACCCTAAGTATTTTGTTTCAACCAATGGTTGGTTGTAATTGGCTAATTGCACATGTATGAACTTGTTGGATATTTTGGTATCCCGCTTTGGCTTGTAAATGTTGAATTTCAATGTATTTATGTTTGGTTGAGGTTTGGATGGATTTCGGATCAACTCGTATTTCACACGGCAAAGGAAAAAATTTGTCGGGAATGAACAGGGCCAAATCCGGCCAGGAATCCGGCCAGAAACTGGCCGGATTGCCTTGGGATTTTTTTGAAAATCCGGCCTTGCTCTCTGGACAGTATCCGGCCAAGAATCCGGCCAGATTCCGGCCGGATTCTGCTGAGCCAGGCCACTATGCATCGTTTTCGTTTTTTTTCTTTTTTTTAATTTTGGTACTTGTGGCTTGTCCGAGCGCACTTTTACTTTCCCGAAACGTTCTAGATCGCGTGTAACTGCTCGTTAGTCCTGGCGAGAGCTGGGCAGGCAGTCCGCTAACCCCTTTGGTTCGCCTTAGGGGAAGGTGGGGCTGTTACAATGATGAACTAAGGAGCTTAGGAAAATTCTGTTTCGATGAAGAAAATTTCTGCCGAGAGTTGTTTTGAATAATATAGTTTCATGTGGAATAATCTTGCTGTTTTAAGCCTCTAACCATAACTAACTAGTAAATTACAAGATGATTAAGCTACGCATGTAATTAATTGGTTGAGTTAGAACAGAAAACAAAAAGAAAAATGCAATCAGTTTCTGTGCAGATTACAACCGAGGCTAGCTGGAATTTAATTTGATGACTCTTGCTGTTGTTCGAATTTAATTCTTGAACCAAAAATGTTAGTCAGTTAGTTAAGTAGTTGTATGTTGAATTTGAGCATTTGAATCTCTGAATGAGCCGAGGAAAAATTTGATTTAAGAACTAACGAGCTGCTGGACATTTTTCCTTGAAAAGCCGTGAGGTTTAACCTGGAAATTTTGAGGTTTGTAATCATGGTTTAATTTCAACTCCTGATCTGGAAATGTGCATTGTTTTGCTAAGTAATTGCATGAGGAAGTTGGGAGTTTAAAAGCATGTTTTAACCCAGAAAATAAAATGAAAACAGAACATCTCTTCATGCATGTACATCCGTGGCTGATGAACAAAATTTCTGGATTTTTCTGGATGATTTTAGTTGCCGAATGAATCTAATTTTGAAGTGGAAATTTTTAATAACTAACTAAGTGTTTACATCCTAGATTTGAGTACCTAACACCATGTTTAAACCAGAGGAAAAATTTGATCTAAAGTATCTTAATTGCTGGAATGTCTTGGAGGCTTTACTTTTATTTTTATTTGCTTATGATGGGCTTGCTGAGACCAAGTGCTAATGATTGATGAAGCCTTGGTTGATCATTTTATTTTATTCAGAGATGCACTTGTTGAAAGCTAGGGCTAATGATTGACGAAGCCCTAGTAATCTGCTATGTGATTTTTACCATATTTTGATCCATATTATGACTTCGAAACGGAATCGGAGCTATGGAAGTTGTATCGACCTTGCGAACTCGAGTAGCTGTGATCAAAATTAATCAAAAATATTTTCCAGCTAGTATTATATTATAAAACTCCATATCTAGTGTTTTGCCTAAAACTTTCCAACTCGATAATTTCCTTTAGCTCAAACTAGCCTTGATAGCTATAGTAAATAAGTTCTATAGCTTTTGGAAACTCTAAGTCTTATTTTAATTCTTTTTCTTTCTTTAAGCTTTGCACTTGGATAGTTAACTATAGGAAAAGTTTCAAAATACGAGCTTTACTAATTTTAGTGAAAAGCTTGGGAGACTTGCTCGGCAAGAAACCTTATTTTAGGAAAAATAGTTTTTAAGGATAATTTTTGCAAAAGCCGTAACTTTAGAGAAATGTTCAAAATAACTTTCTAACATTTTTCGACTTATTTCAAGAAAATGATACTAGTTACCCTTTATAAGAAAGAGTATCTTACGGAAAACTATAAGAAACATTTCTTCTAAGTTTGTCAATTTTCAACCTAAGTAGTTTTCCTAATTTTTCTAAGGGTAGTAAACTAGTAATATATAAAGTATACCTCAGCATGTATAAGCTTAAAAACTGAATAGAAACTTATAGTTTCAAAATTTGGTTTTTAGGATTTTGCGAGGACGCGGTATTCGATTCCCAACTTGACATCTGAACTTCACACTGGGTGAGTGTCCCTGCTTGTTTTATGCTTATGTGGTTAAGCGCTTTATCAACTCGCTATGTGATATTTGTCAAAAATGAAATAAATGGTTTCTGATCCATCGAAGTGAGCAGTGTGTACTTTATCGCACTAGCCGTTCGAGTGGTGACGTGTGTGAAACATTTTCTAATAAACCCGTGAATCTAAATGTAGTTGCGTCGTTGGGTGAATCCCTCGACTCGTGAATCCAACTACCATAACGTATGAATCCGTGAATCTAAATGTAGTTGCGTCGTTGGGTGAATCCCTCGACTCGTGAATCCAACTACCATAACGTCGTTGGGTGAATCCCTCGACAAATTTTATACGGGTATATCTCGAGTATACTGCGTCGGTAGGCGAAGTTCGGGCCCGAAGCAGAGGTATGAACGGTGACGGGTTAGGATTAAAATAAGTGGATCTACATGGACTATAAGTAGTGAAAGTTGACGGAGGGTCAACTACGAGGGTATCTGATCAAGCGAGGAAAATGGCTCCTGAGAGCCCCTGTATCCTACCTTGTGTTGTTATACGCTTTCCTAACTGTTCAATTTGTTTAAGTTATTTCTCGCTGTTTGATTTACGTGAATGCATGTTTTGGGGCACCACTGAGCTTTAGCTTACCCCACGTTTATTTGTTTTCCTTACAGGTCTTGAAGTTGAAAGAATTTGAGCTGCTTATATTTCCTATGAATGTACTTGAACAACTTGAATTTAGATTTCGGTTTGTAATGAATTCTACGTTAAGTACTGTACCTTTTATTTTGGTTGCCACTTGAAGCTGGAAAAGTGTAATCCCTAATTCTAATATTCGGTTTGTATGTTTGTATTGGTATAGTACGTCCTAAACCTTTGCGAGCGGCGTGTGAAATATTTAAGAACCGTCGATTGGCTAAGTTATATGCTGTTATCTCTGAAGTTATCGTGGTGATAGAAATCGATTTGTTTCGGAAGAATCATTATTGTAATAGTTTAGGTTAATCGTCGGAAGGTTTTGGGTTAGAATGCTTACGTGAGTCCTGGCGAGAGCTGGGCAGACGGCCCGCCAACCCTTTGGTTCGCCTTAGGGGGAAGTGGGGTCGCCACAGTGGCACCTGGATCTACTAAAACTTTTGCAAATCGGTGAAATACAGGGATCGTACCTTGTACGACCTCAGAAGAGTCAGGGACTTGTTGTGGTTCTAACGAGTACACTCGAGCCGACACTTTAGGCTTGGTCCCTTCTACCTTACCTAATCCAGAATTGGTTCTCGTCGGTGGCTGGCTCCCCTTTCCGTTTCGTGGTAGACCGTCTCGTGGTAGAACCAGACAATTGGCTATTTGGTGGTCTGCACTTCCACAGTGCAAACACTTTCTCTCCTTCCGCCAGCAATTATCCTCCGTGTGGTTCGGCTTTCAACAATACCCGTAGGGACCGCGAGATGCAGAAACTGAACCTCCTTGGAAACCTCCCCTTTCGCCTCGCCCAAATTGGCCGCATCTTGGCGGGGCCCCTCTTGACGTTCCCAGCAGTTTTCCTCCTCTAATTCCCCTTCCTAACTTGGGAGGGGTGCTCTTATCTCCCTGCTCTGAACTACTTCCAGGAAAGCCTCGCTTCCTATCTTGGAAGTTTCTCACTTACAGCCTGGCGCTTTTCACTCGTTGAGCCTTCTCCACGGCCTCACTAAAAGCATCGATTTGGGCCATAGCTAGGTCCTTCTGGATCTCCACATTCAGGCCCTGAACAAAACGTCTTATTCTTTGTTGTTCGGTAACAATGAGTTCCAGGGCAAATTTGGATAATCGCGTGAATTGGCTCTCATACTCGACTACGATCTGGGACCCTTGGCAGAGCCGAATAAACTCATCTTCTTTTTGTTCTTGAATCAGAGGAGGGAAAAACTTAGCGTTGAACTCCCTCATGAAGTTCACCCACGTCCTTGGTGTTTGCTCTCTTTCCCACTTTATGTGGATCACGTTCCACCAAGAACGGGCTGCTCCTTCTAATTGAAAGACAGCGAAAGTCACCTGCCTCTCTTCCGTGTAATGCAGGGCAGCAAATATGTCCACCATCTTTTCTAACCATCTTTCAGCCACATCCAGATCTGGTCCTCTATTAAATTTTGGTGGGGAAAATTTCTGAAACCTTTCGAGGGCCCTATCCTCGCCCTCTACATAATTATCAGGGTTTCCAGGTTTTTCGGGTTGGGGATTAGGGTTTTGACCCTGATGCTCTATTACATGAGCCAACAAGTCGGTCATTCGTTGGATGGTTGCGGCCACTTGCACATTCGGATCGACCCTAGGTACAGGGTTTGGTTCAAACGTGGTTCCCCTAGTACCCCCTTCAGTCGTGGGTTGCCTAATTCCGCGACCACGACCCTGTCCACTACGGGTTCCCTCCATTGAAATTAACCAATCTAAGGCGGAAGCATAAACATAACATTAAAGATAGGTATAAGCATAAACAAGGAACATGAACTACTCACAAATCAAGCATATATATATACACATAACACAACCATATCAAACAAGTCACACAACAACAGTCAGTCAAATACAAACAAAGAAATTTCATGAGATAACGGAGTCACCAAAAGTACTATTTACAAAGCTAGTCCAAACCTACAAAATGGCTAGCTACAAGTTCTTCCCCTAACCTACTCCTCTCATGGAATCAAAACTTAACTCAAAAGAGCTCTAGCCTAGTTCTCCACGGAGCCCACTGACTCTCCCCCTTGGCTAGAACTAGGGGTACTCCCTTCTCCAGGTGTTTCATCACTAAAAGCCTCCACTTGCACATTGGCGCTAATCACACCTTGGATTAGTGCCTCGCATTCATTAATAATGCCACCGGAACGGTCTCTAACCTCCCGGACCACATTAGTGAGACGGTTGTTCACCACTTGCAATTGCTCCCTCAGAGCATTCGTTCGCTCTTGCTCCATGGCTATGTCCGCCTGGAGCTCTCCAATCCAATCAGCTTGCATCCTTATGATGCCCCTCAGTCTAAGTGCCTCAGTGTGATCTTTGACGGTGGCACTTCTAAGTCTCCTCCTCTCATCTAATACCGCCACAACCACATGGTCAGCATAAGAGTAATGTTGGCAATGCCTACAGCGACGGGTCCGGCTAGCAGTATACCAAAGCTGGATCGGACCTCCCGGCCTCTCCTGGTAATCGATGACTCGTGGGCGCCTCTGAGGTGGCTCACCTCCACTATCTCCACTCGTTCCGGCCATAACCTACAATGATAACAAAGATTTATACCTTCGACAATATAATCACACTTAACGGCATCTTAACATAGTCCCCACAGGTCCTAAGAAATAAAAATCAAACTTGCCTAAGTCATTTCGAAACCTAGGCTCTGATACCAACTGTGACAGCCCCACCTTCCCCTAAGGCGTACCAAAGGGGTTAGCGAACTGCCTGCCCAACTCTCGTCAGGGCTACTAAGACGGTTATACACAACTCAAAACATTCCAGAATACATTAGCGCGCTTAAACAAGTCAACAATCACGAGACGGAAAAATGAAAATCAAAACGGAAAGTGAATAGTGACTGCCACATCACAATCCGGCAGGATTCTAGCTGGATTCCTGGCCAGATTGGAGGCAGTAGTTGAAATCCAACGGATTCAAAAATCCATGTACAGATTTGAGGCCGGATTCCCCTGTACAGATTCCCGCCAAAATTTTTTCTTCTTCGTTCAAATTCTAAATCTGTTCACAACCCAACAAGAACAATTAACCACATGTAACCCTAGAAAATAACCTTTTTCAAACCAAATATATCACATGGTCATGTCTAAACACTTTTATATATACATGGCTACACATTCACAAAAAAAAGAAACGTTCAAATCAAAATACATTTAAGGTTTCCAAATCACCGAGGAGCTATACAAAAGAAGATCTATACTAGCTCAACTCATCCTTTAAAATCTCACAAGTCCAAAAGATGGTTCCCTGTAAGGAAAACAAAGTTAACGGAGTGAGCTTTCACCCAACGAGATACCATCACGCAAATATACAAGGATCACATAAACACAAGAATACTCAATTCAAATACGTTCATCAGGTAAGCAAAACCAACACCACACAACAACAAAAAGTAAAAGGATACGGACGGCTCTCAAGAGCCCTTTTCCTCTTTTGTCGTAGTTGATCTCATCTCATTGACTCTCCATCAATGTATAATTAGAAACCATAACCGCAGACTCCACTTTACTCCGATTTTCATCCACCACACATACCCCTTATCGGGCCCGAACACCATGCAGGACAGAAATGATAATACTCGAGTATACTGGAACCAAGGGTCTCATACCCACAGATTCCCAAATACAGTCCCCATGGCTTGTCAAATTTCCTCGATCAAGTCCTTACTGGCTCGAGTCAATTGACTTCCAATGAGGTAGAGCTTAGAGTTAACAGTAGAGGTCGTTGGTTACACGTTCAAATGACACTAGTTCAAGTGTAATCAAAAGAGTTCCACATGATACAGTAAATAGTCAAATAAGCAATAGAGAATGAGAGTGATAAAGTACACCCTCGTCTCGTCCAACGTAAACAGTCATCACACATATTTCAGTCACAATTTCAAGTACAAGAAAGCCATAAAGTAACAATCATGTGAGTGGTACACTCACCAATTCAAATAAGGTAATTTCACAAGTTTCCACCCGACGGATGCCTTAGATCACTGGCACGTCCTAAAATAATAAAAAAAACACAATGAGACTCGAACACGAGTCATAAACCTATCAATAAGCTACTAATGCAAGGTCAAGTAGAACTTGAAATGAAATAAGAAACATTTGGTGTCAAAGGTTTAGACCACCCTAAAGTGACTTATATGCACTCAAGGCAACCTAATTTCAAGGAATCACATAGATTTAAAAATTGGACAGTATAATCCCTAAAATTTCAGATTTTTCATCCTACATATAACCATTCATTTCCATCCAACACAACCACAAATACCTCTACAATTCATAAGTTATGGAATACACCTTATTAGGGTTACAATACCCTTTAATCCTAGCCAATCAAGGGTTCCACAACAAACCCTAGAAAAGCCCCAAATTAAAATCCTAAAATGGAAATTTCCGCACAAAACTGAAATTTTCCGCAAATAATCATATCCAACATATACAAGTTTCATTTCACATCATAACAAACCGTCATTCCATGACTAAACAATACTTATCATATAAAATCAGAAAAATCATTAATAAATCAAAAATTTAACAAACTCTACTTAAAACCATGAAATCTTCCACAAATCAACTCATTTAGCTGCCACAAGTCACTAATAAATCATTATTAGGAACAAACAATGTGTTTTTACAAAACATACCTTGACAACTTAAGAAAAGTAGTAACTTAAGATTCCCTCTTCCAAAACAACTCCACCACCTTCTTCAATCTTGTCTAGAAAAGGATTTTTATGGAGTGATTTCAAATTTTGATGGTTGAATCACAAGATTTGTGCAAGAAATGGAAGAAGTAGTTGAAGCTTTCTCTTATTTTCTCTCCTTAAGAAGCTCGGCAAAGATGCTTAGAAATGAAGATGATTTTGGGTCAATTTTGTTATTTGGTAAAGGTAAGTAAGATGGTCAAAGTCCAACTTGGAATAAGAAGGTGACACATGTCACCTTTTGGGTTTAAATTTATCCTTTTGTATCTCCAAAATTAAACAATCTAAGTAACCTCTAATTACCTCATAACACCTAGTAAATTAATCCCTTTATACAAAACTTAACCTAATTGGCCGAATTTATCATACTTGTCACACTGGCGAGTCCCACGTCCGATATACACTCCTAATATCTCATGAACTAACTTGTACTAGAAAAATGATTTAAAAACTATAGTTACTCATAAAAATTATTTAGAAATTTTTTATGATAAAGAAAATATAGAAAATGTGTGCAAATAAATAAAATAATGTCTAAAAAAATAAGAAAATTTCGGGTTCTCACAACTCGTATATTATCGTTTTCCTGTTGATTGGGATTGTTATGTGGACAACGAGCTTGCATGTGTGTTCTTGACCTCACGAGCTATTGCTTACCTCGTAGATTTATTTTCCTTAACAGGAATGGATGGAGTGAAATTTGGTGGAACCCCTTTTGGTGTACTTTTGTATTAGGGTTTCAAATGCAGTTGACTAGACTTTTGGCGGTTGTATATGTTTGGAAATTGATGTATCTTTTGGGTATCCTAATGTAAGAATTGGGTGACTTATATATCTTGAACTTGTGGTGTAAGATTGGACATTATTTATAAAAGTTTCCGTACTTATTGTACTTTGGCTTGCCGTTTTGGGATACTATTGTATTAAGTTTGAATGGGAATTGTATCGAGTTCGGGCTAGAGTTGGGCAGGCGTCTCGCGGGTACCCTTTGATTCGCCTTAGAGAGAAGTGTGGACGTCACAGTTGGTATCAGAGCGCTAGGTTAAAGATCTATTTGGGAGAGATACTAGAAACCTTACCTTTAAGACTTGAGATAAGATGACTTAGTCATACCTTAAGGGATATCTGAGCGAGCTAGTGACTAAGTTTCTGATTCGAAAAGCCTGATTATTTTGCAGGGATGGAAAATGGGAATGGAAACCCTGCAGCAAATGGTAATGGCCACGCAAATGGCCATGTAGAGCCTCTTAGGCCTATTTACTACCGAGCTCTTGGTGGAGGAGCTCGCGTGCGATATTCGCCTTATAATAGGTATCCTCGTTGCCCGTGTAGGTTGATATTCGCCTACCCGAACTACCTTGTACTAGCTCTGAACGACGATCGTCGTCAGCTAGTACACCTTAACAGGGATTTACAGGAAGAGGTGGACGAGCTTAGACAGATGGTAGGTGCGCAGGGTGAGAGGACCGCTGAGCTCGAGGAAGTGCTGAGGGCGAGGTAGTTACTGCTGCGGTTACTCGCGAGAAGCTTCAGAGGGCTAGGGCCCGACTTGCTAGAGTAGGAGAGGAGGTCCGTAATCGAACTTCCAGGATCTTGGCCGATGCTATTATGATGATAGAGGGGGTGACAGATATTGTCCAGAGCCCGGTTCAGAAGAAGGACCCTGAGGAGGATCCGAATGAGGATCTTGAGGAGGAGATTCCCCCTGGTAGTCCTACCGTGGACTAGGTCTAGAGCGATTGACCTTTTGACCGGTACAGTTAGGATTAGTTGGGGTGATGCGAGTGCTGAGATCATTGTATTTTGCATGACTGTATGGCCTATTTTGAGGGACTTGATTTTGCTTTAGTCTATTATGACTGAAGTACTATTGTGGCACCTGTGTACTATATTTTTGTAAATTTTTCCCCATAACTTGCTAATTGTATGGATCTTGACATGCTAATGAATGTAAATTATCGTTATTTCCATCGCTTTCTTGATTGGTTCTTGTTTACAACTTTTTCTCGCATAATTGGTTTATCTCCTGCACTAGGCACGCTTAGGATAATGGAAGGACGAAGGAGTGGTCGAGACCCTGGGCGAGGGACTAGACAGGCCCAACCTCATGGGGATGACCAGGGATCGGCAACTGGACCGACCCAGGGACAAGAAAATATTGAGGATAATCAAGTGGCTACTGCCATTAATAGGATGACTGATATCCTAGAACGTTTAGTTGAAAGAGAAGGTCCTGGACCACTTAACCAACCTGGGGGACAGGATAGAGGAGAGGATAGAGCCTTAGAAAGGTTCTTGAAGTTTAACCTGCCTAAGTTTACTGGTGAACCCGATCCTGAGGTAGCGGAGAATTGGTTAGAGAGAATGACTAACATATTCTCCGCCTTACACTATAACGAGGATAGGCGAGTGAATTTTGCTGCGTTCCAATTTGAGGGATTGGCTCGAGCTTAGTGGGATGTAATAAGAGGAAAGTGGGATAGAGTCCAAACCCCTTGGATTTGGACAAATTTGACGAGGGAATTTAATGAAAAGTTCTTCCGTCCTTAATCCAAGAAAAGAGGGAGGATGAATTTATCGAATTGAAACAAGGGACCCTTAGTGTAGCAGAGTATGAGAGGAAGTTTACTAAGCTTTCTAAATACACTCCTGAATTGGTGATCAATGAACAGGGAAGGATAAGACGGTTCGTACAGGGGCTTAATGTGAAAATCCAGGAGGGATTGGCCGCAACCCAAATCTCTACATTTACTGAGACTCTAGAGAAAGCGCAAAGGGTTAGAGTGCGAGAATACAAGTGAGGAACTTTCACAATAGAAAAAGAAACTTTTCTAGCCACATTTCTGGACAGGCTAGTAAGAATGCACAGTCTTCCAAAACGGGAAAAGGAATGAGAGGAATAAGGACTGTTGGAGCTTCAAGGGGAGCTTTATCCAGAGGAGGTGGTAGTGGACCGGTTCAAGCTAGGGGACCGCCTTCTAGTGGTTCGGTGGTGACCCCTCAAGTTACTTGTGGGTATTGTGGTAAACCCAATCAATCTGAGAATGATTGTTGGAGAAAGTCTGGGAAATGTTTGGCTTGTGGTAGTACCGAACACCAACTTACGAACTGTCCAAGTAAAATGAAGATAAGAGGGAACACTCAAAGGCCAGAAAAGTTAATCTAAGCAGACCAGTGCTGGAGGAAGTCGACCTAAGGTACCGGCTAGGGTTTATGCACTGGATCATCAACAGATACCCGATGCGACTGAGGTGGTTGAAGGTACGGTTCCCGTCTTTCACCATTTAGCTAAGATTTTAATTGATCCAGGTGCGACTCATTCTTTTGTAAACCCTAATTTCATGAGTGGAATAGACTTGAAACCAAATAAGTTACCTTATGACTTGGAGGTTAGAACACCTACTGGGGACCAAAGTCTAATTGCTAATCTGGTATATAGAGATTGTGAGATCTGGGTTGGAGAACGAAAGTTACTAGCCGATTTGATAGGTTTAGCGATTAAGGGATATGATGTGATCCAAGGAATGGATTGGTTAGCCTGTTACAATGCCCAGATGAACTGTAAGACGAAAATAGTAGAATTGTACATTCCGGGAGAGACAACCTTGAAACTGGATGTAAGGGATAGATTAGCCTCATCTGCACTTATCTCAGGGATTCGAGTTAGGAAAATGTTAAGTTAAGGAACTCAGGGATATTTGGCTTTTCTAATCAACATCCCTACTGATAAAGTGAGACTGGAAGACATGCCTGCAGTGAAAGATTACCTGGATGTTTTTCCTGAAGAGTTAGTGTCTTTACCCCCGGAAAGAGACATAGATTTTATGATTGATGTGACTCTGGGAGTAGCACCTATCTCTAAGACACCGTATAGAATGGTTCCAGCTGAACTAAAAGAGTTGAATTTGCAATTGCAAGACTTATTGGAACGGGATTTTATAAAAGAGAGTGATTTACCGTGGGGAGCCCCGGTCTTGTTTGTTAAAAGAAAAGATGGGAGTTTAAGGTTGTGTATAGATTACCGAGACTTAAATGATGTTACTATTAGAAATAAGTACCTGTTGCCCCACATTGATGAATTGTTTGACCAATTGCAAGGGGCGATAGTATTCTCTAAGTTGGATTTGAGATAGGGTTATTATCAATTGAAGATTTTGGAGAAAGATATACCCAAGATTGCTTTTAACTCGAGGTATGGGCACTTTGAATTTGCCGTGATGCCATTTGGGTTAACGAATGCACCTGCTGCTTTTATGGATTTGATGCACAGGATTTTTAAGCCTTATCTGGACCAATTCATAGTGGTATTTATTGATGATATATTGGTGTACTCTAAGAACGAGGAGGATCACGAGAAACACTTGAGAATTGTTTTACAAACTCTGAGGGAACACCAATTGTATGCTAAGTTTAGCAAATGTGAGTTTTGGCTGAAAGAAGTGACATTCTTGGGACACATAATTTCTAAGGATGTGATTAAAGTGGATCCAGCTAAAGTGAAAGCTGTTTCAAAGTGGAAACGACCGGAAAACCCTACTGAGGTTAGAAGTTTTATTGGGTTAGCAGGGTATTACTGGAGATTTATCCAGGATTTTTCTAGAATTCCTGGACCCATGACCGAGTTGACCAAGAAAAGTGGAGAGTTTATATGGAGTCCTAAGTGTGAAGAGAGCTTCCAAGAGTTGAAAAGACGTTTGACAAGAGCGCCTGTATTAGCCCTACCAAATGAAAATGATAGTTTTGTGGTTTACACAGATGCTTCTAAGGAAGGTTTGGAATATGTTTTAATACAAAATGACAAAGTGATAGAATATGCCTCTAGAAAATTGTAACCGCATGAAGAAAATTACCCGATTCATGACTTGGAATTAACGGCTGTGGTATTTGCTTTGAAGAAATGGAAACATTACCTGTATGGAGTGACGTTCGAGGTTTTTATAGATCACAAGAGCCTTAAGTATTTGTTTTCTCAAATGGAGCTGAACTTGAGGCAACGTAGATGGGTGGAATTTTTGGAAGACAATGATTGCACGATAAGGTACCATCCAGGAAAGGCCAATGTAGTGGCAGATACTTTAAGTCGTCAAGTGCAAGTGTCGAGATTGATGATTAAGGAATTGCACTTGTTAGAAGAAGTTAGTTATTAGAATGCTCGACTGAAACCGAGGAAAGTAATTCTTGGGAACATTGTAGTGAATTTCACTTTGTTGGAATGTATTAAAGAAGCCCTGGAGAAGGACACTGAGGTGCAAAAGTGGTTGAAAAATATCAAAAAGGGAGAGAAGTTGGATTTTAACTTGAGAACAAATGGTATATTGAAATTTCGGAATCGGATAGTAGTGCCAAAGGATGAAGGGCTTAAGAAGGAAATCTTGGAAGAGGCATACCGATCAAAGTTTACGGTATACCCTGGAGGGAATAAAATGTACCAAGAATTGAAGAGTCTGTATTTATGGGAGAACATGAAGAAGGAAATTGCCCAATTTGTCCAGACCTGTTTGGTTTGTCAACAGGTTAAAACTGAACATCAAAAACCACCAGAACTTTTACAACGTTTGGAGAAACCTGAATGGAAATGGGAGAACATCACTATGGATTTTGTATCAGGATTACCAAGGACACAAAGAGGCCATGATGCTATTTGGGTGATAGTGGATAGACTAATCAAAAGAGCTCATTTTTTGCCGATTAATATGAAATACCCATTGGAGAAGTTAGCTAAGTTGTACTTGGATGAGATTATTAGGTTACATGGAATACCTGTAAGTATCGTGTCCGATAGAGATCCAAGATTTGTTTCGAGGTTCTGACAAAAGATGCAGGAAGTGTTGGGGATTAAATTGAATTTTAGTACTACTTACCATCCCCAGACCGATAGACAATCTGAGAGGACAATTCATGTGAGAACCCGTAATTTTTCCCATTTTCTAGGTTTTATTATCTTTCATGGCTTGTTTTCTGCATTTTCGTGAGTAGGAAAAATTGCTACATACTGTTAAAGAGCAGATATAGTTTTTAGATGATTTTTCTAGTATCGAATAGTTTTTGAGAAATTAAGAGCGTATACCGGACGTGAGACCGACTAGTGCGAAAAGTTCGGAAAAATTCGGCCAACTAGATTAAGTTTTGGATACTGGAATTAATTTACCGGGTGTTAAGAGATAAGTAGAGGATGCTAAGTGGATTGGTATGAGAGAGACAAAAGTTAGGCAAGCATTAATGAAGGTGACAAGTGTCACCATGGGATTTGTCCTTAAGTAAGACTACTATTCCTTTTCTTACCATTGACTAAATAAATCAAAAAAATAACCAAAAATTCACCATTTTCTCTTCATCTTGGCCGAGCTCCTTGAGCAAGAAAAGAAAGAAAACTCTTCAAGTTTTTGGCTTCAATCTTGCTTCAATCAACTCACTCAACCATCCAATCTTGGTTTTGCTCCATAAAAACACTTAAGGAAGTGATAGTGAGGTGTTGTGTGGAGTTATTTGGAAAGCTACGAGGACTTGTTGCTCTCTCTCTCTTGTTTCTAAGGTGAGTCATGAAGAACCACTCTCCTCCCTCTAATGATGCTTAATTTATGCTTAGTGGTGGTATAAGATGCAACTTTATGGATTATTTTGTGATTTTTGGTTGAAGTGATGAAGTTTTGTAATTATTGAGGATTTTTCTGTTTTAATATGAATATGATTGTGTGGCTATATATGATGATTGGAAATGGTATGTAAGGGACCTGGGAGGTGGAAAAAGTGGTTAATTGCAAGCAATTGCTGTTTTGGAAAGAAATTGAAACAATTAGGGTTTGATGTTCTTCATTCTGCCCGGTTTTGTAGCTCATAGTTAGAGGCCGAATTGGCCTTGTATTAAAACATAAAAGTTGTAGGGAATGATATTTTATATGTGCCTGCAAAATTTCAGGTCAATCGGAGTAGTGTATCTTGAGAAAAGTCGAAATTACCCTTGCTGTCCAGGTTTTACCCGAATTTGGGAATTGCTTCTGTAATTGGTTATTTTGGCTAGGAATGTTTCCGAATTGGTTGTTGAGGTCTTCTGATGAAATGTAGCCCTGTTGCTTAGGTTTCATCTGGTTTTGGAATTTCTGGATTTGGACTTATGTAGGCTGTTTTATGATGTTTGCACTAGAATGCGTTCTGTGAATCTGTTTCTGCGGTTCTGGTATAGTAGATTGCATTTTTGACCTGGTTACACTCGAAACTGGGTTGAGTGACCTTCTACAATATTGTAGCCCTATCTCTTAGCTTCGAAACAGTGGATCTTGGACCTTCATCCGATAATCGTAGTTCCTTTGGTACCATTACCGTAAAATGAGGTCAAAAACTATTTTTTTCAGGGCTAAAGCTAATTCCATTTCCGGATTTTCTGGTTTTCCCTAATGCTTGTATATGCTTATGGAACCTTATTTTGGGAATATTTGGCATTGGTTTATGACTCGTTATCGAGTCTCATTGTACTTGTTTGCATGTTTTAGGGCGTGACGGTGGTTCACGACGTTCTTTTGACGGAAGTGCATGAAACACCATTTGCAAGCTTGGTGAGTGTACCACTCACTTGTGTGTTACTATATAGCTTTGATACTTGAACTTGATGAGTTGAATGTTAATTGATTGAAGTGAGAGCGTACTTTATCACTCTCACTTATTGTTTATCATGTTATTGGAATGTTATATGAAATGTTACATGAAATGAAAGTACTTGACTTGGTGTCGATTGGACGAGTATCCAACGACTACAATTGTTATCATTGATCTCAACCCCATTGGTAGTTGATTGAATCGAGCCGGTGAGGGCTTGGTCGTGCCAATTAATGATCCTTGGGGAAATGTTATATGGAATCTTGTAGTATGAGAGACTCTCGATTCCGGTATACTCGAGTAATACCACAGTGCAAGTGTTTGGAGTTCGGGCCCGGTAGGGGGATGTTAGGTGGAAGGAATGGAAGTAAAGTGAAGTCTACGGTTGGTTACTTGTAAACATTGACGGAGAGTCAATGAGATCCGATCAAGAATGCAAACGAGGAAAAGGGCTCTTGAGAGCCGCCTGTATCCTTTTATCACCACCATTAATGTGTGCCTTTGTCTACTTTTGATGTATTGAAATGAAAAGCTTGATGCTTATATGAACTTGGTTGCTTGAGTAGTATTATCTCACTGGGCAATTAGCTCACTCTATTCCTTTTGTTTTCCTTACAGGAAAATAAATACTTTTGGACTGCAATTGATAGTTGATTGCCGAATTGAGCTAGTTGGACATATCTTTTGTATAGCTCATTGATTGAAACCCTAAATGTACTTTTGGGGCGTTTTCTCTTTTGATTTGGCAAACTGTGTATATATCCACTTTTGAATACTTTTGTATGCCACTTTGGCTTGTAAATGCTAAATTTCAAGATGTGAATGTTTGCTTGTTATTTGGTTGGGTTCTGACGGGTCGGTTACTATTCATGGCCGACTCCGGATTTCATTTTTTTTATTTTGGGTTATTTTGCCATTTTGACTTGTTTACGCGCGTTTGTAAGTTCCGGAACGCGATAGACCGCTATAAACTGCACCGTTAGTCCTGGCGAGAGTTGGGCAGGCAGTCCGCTAACCCCTTTGGTTCGCCTTAGGGGAAGGTGGGGCTGTCACAGGTGCTATCAGAGCCTAGATTTGAATTTGCCTGGGTGTAATAGAATTGCTCGATTTGAGGGTTCTTTGTTTATGGCCTTTAAGCTTATTTATGGTTAATTGCTCTTTTGGTTTAGGATGGCCGGACAGGGTGAGCCTAGTGATAGTCCCCCGGGCGAGAGACCTCGTGGAGCGCTCCCCGTGATACCATACCAGATACGGCCAGGAGGGGCCGCCGTACGTTGGAGCCCGTCTAATCGTCTCCGACGGTGTGAGTGTCGACATAAGTATGCTTACCCTATCGCTCTAGGGTTTGCCGTGGCCGAGGAGCGTAAGGAGTTTGTGAGGACTCGTAAAAACTATTATTTTATGCCTAATTTATGGCTTAATAAATTATTTAATTGGATTTTTATCCCAAGGAATATTTTCTAGTCTTATTAGACTTAAATACATGGTAATATAACTTCGTTATATTTTTAAAGTGATTCGTTTCAAAAATTAATTTCCTGGAGCGCGTTTAGTAAAAATAGTGAATAGTACTTGGAGATTTTATCCGCGTAGTAGCACAATAAGCTTGGAATATTGAAGACTTGTACTATGGTCCTAAAATAGGTAATCTTATGAGTAGATACTCAAGTGATAGTTAGTAGTGCAATCGTTATAAGAAGTTATTGGAAGTTTCGCGTTATCGCGTTAAAATTGACGGTACGCGTTTTCACACGCGCGACCTTATTTGAGGGACTTTAGACCCTTATTTCGGAACAACTAAGAGTGAATAATACTTACATGAGTATAAATGCATTGGAGGTTCAGTGCACTAGTGAACCAAACGCGCGAGAAAATCGAGCCCTAATCGCGCCAAACACACCCTAATAAGAGTTGACTTTGGAGTGATTGTGCACCACCCATTTGATCTTCTCTTGGAAGCTAAATTTTGATCACACTTCACTCCTTCTTCCTCCCAAGACAGCCGGCCAACATCTCTCTCTCTCTCACTCTCTTACTTCACAAATTTCTTCACTAAATCAACCCAAAACCTCAACCAATCTTCACCAAACTTGAAGATCATCTAGCTTACTACTTGGAGGTTGGATTTAGCTAACAAAAAGGGCTGCATTTTCACGGTTTCTTGGAGCTCTAGAGGGCCAAAAATTTCTGGGTTAAGGCACTAAGGAGGTATAACTTCATCTTGCACTTTAAACTTGGATTATGATGATAGAAATGCATCTTTAAGCTATTGCATGTGGTTGGGTGGCTTGATATGGTTGTAAAATGTTCTAGTGGGCTCTTTGTATTCCCACACTTGGGTTGTTGTTGCTGATTTGAGGATCAATGTTAGATTTAATGGTAGTTTAATGGTTATAATGATGGATTTATGGAGTGTTATTGTTGGAAACTCAAGTAGAGGTCATGACCAGAAATTTCCGAATCTGCCCCTGTTTTGTTCGGCCATGATAAGGCCCATTTTTGGTGATTTATTGGCATGAACCTGATGTGTATATGTTATATTATATGTGTAGAAATTTTTGTTGGAAAACATTAACGTTTGGATGGGCAAATGAATTTATTCGTGGACTAGGCAAGCTGGAAAATTATTTTCGGGTAACCCTGTCCAGCGGTAGAATTTTGACCATAACTCTGTCCTCGGGTGTCGAAATCAAGTGCCGTTGGTGGCGTTTGAAACTAGACATTCCTAGATTTAATTTGAGATAAAATACACGTTCTGATTCTTTGTGAGTGAGCCGAACCAAATGTTTTAAGATGGCTGTCCTGTCTCTCGGATTTGCTGGAATGGCTTGTAGAGGCAGCAACTTGAGGCTCAATTTTGAGCTGGTTGCTTGCCGAATTTCAGAACATTTCCTTCTGTGAACTTTTAGTCCCGTGAATGTATTTTCTAACGCCATAAACCATGCCTCATTCCGAGTTAAATTGATTGAGTTGTGACTAAAACAAGAGGACTGCCCTGTTTTGGAAAAACGTAGTATTTGGACTGATTTGGGGCAAAACTTGGGAATGATTTTATTAATTGAAGTTCTTGATGCTCATCACTTACCAAAGGTATCATGGATGTATCTTAGACCTTTATTTCCCCAATGAACCATGGTTGGATAGTTTTCTTGGTTAAACGATTTGAAATTGGGAAATGAAAGTCACAAGGCAGATTGCCTTAGAATTTTTCCTGAACTTTGGATGAGTAGTTAACTACCTTCCCGAGGGTATTTTTCCCTGAAATTTGATAGAGAAATACCTTGCATATAGGAGTAAAATACTGCCAATTTTGGCACCAATTCAAGTTCGTTTCGATACCGAATTAAATTGCTAGTGTTGGAGGTTCAAAACTGGAAATTCTTCTTCAGTCTTGAATCTTCCTCAACTTTGAGCTACCGTATCTCGGTACTCGAAACTCCGATTCTCGATCCGCTTGTTTTGCTATAAACCTCACTTGCAACTCTAATTGAGTTACAAATTTCAGAGGCCGGTTTGCAATGTGTGAATCGTGCCGGCCGAAATCCAACTTAATTCTGCCTTGAACGCCGAACCTGTACCTTCAAGCTCATTTTTGAGTACTTTCCACTTAGAATCATGGAAAGGTGTCTTCTAAGAACTTTTAACACTTTCCAAAAGGTTTCCAACGGTATAAAGTTTTCCAGTTTTGGGCTTATATCGAAAGAGATACGAATTTTCAAAGATTTAGGATAAAACTGAAATTTCTCAATTTTCAAGGCAAAGGAGTTTTTCCAAAACTCTTAATTCTCTTAGTATTATTCAAACGTTTTGCCCTCGATTTTCATGATAAAAACCCAAATAATATTGTACATAATAAAAGGGAAGTTGAACCTCGATTTACGTATAATTGAGGTTCCTTTTGCGAAATAATCCTTAGATTGTACTAATGTACGATCTTCCTTGACTTGTGGGTTAATTGTGTGATTATCCGCTATTAATTGCCAGGCGCTCAAGAAGGCATTCAAGAGGATCTTACTGTGGACACTTGAACTCCCAGAAAATAATTCTTATTGAATTGCTCGGTGAGTGTCAAGTGTGTGAATCTGTGATTCTTGCTTATTTGTGGTAATTGTTGGAAGTTTTAAAAGTAAGGGCGGGTGCGTACTTTACCGCACTCGTTCTAATATCAAATGAATGAATGAAATGTATTGAATGAATGAATGAAATGAAATGTTATGTTATGATTACATGTGTGGTTGGAGTGAACCTCCTCGACTTTCAAATGAATGGGGGACGCCCAAACTCATAGGCCGACCTTAGACTCGAGCCAGCAATGGGCTTGGTCGGGGACTTAGGCGTGCCATGAGATATAAATGAGCTTGACCTAGTGAGAGGTCTTGCTCGGCATACTCGTGGAGTATCGCCTTATAAATGACTTGTGGGCCCTTGAGGTGTACGGTGGACGGAGGGAAGTAAGTGGTGATCTACGGAAATGGAAATACCGACCGGTTGACAGGAGGGTCAATGCGGGAAGGTATACGAATGGCATCGGCAGAGCGAGTGGAACTTAGCTCCTGAGAGCTACTATATCCTTGAATTGTTTCTGATTACTTTTCCTGTTCGAATGATTGATTATTGAAGGGACATGGTTTTATTTATTTGATCTGGGATTGCTATTTGAACAAAGTGCTTGCATGTGTGTTCTTGGCCTCACGAGCGTTTAGCTCACCCTATAGTTTTGTTTTCCTTAACAGGACCGAATCTTGGAGAAGTAAGGAGAAACCATTCGTGGTACTTTTGTTAAGACTCCTGCTATATTTTGACTAGGCCCTGGTTTGGGTTGTACTTTTGGAAATTTTAAACTTGAAAAGTTTGGGCCCTGACGTGTATTTTGAGTTTAAGTCTTATTATGATTATCGATGTACTGGTTATATGTTAAGTGACTTGATAAGCTTGAACGCTTCCGAATTATTGTATTTATGTTGTTCTCTTCGAACTGTTTAGTCCGGTTTTAAATTGAATGGAATTGCTTGAGTCCTGGCGGGAGCTGGGCAGGCGTCCGCGGATACCCTTTGGTCCGCCTTAGGGAGATGTGGGGCGTCACAGTTGGTATCAGAGCGCTAGGTTAGAGGTCTATATGGGAGACATATTAGATACTCTACCTTTAAGACTCGATACGGGATGACTTAATCCTACCCTAAGTGATACTTGAGGCGAGCTAGCAACTAAGTTAGTCCTACCTCAAGTGACGATTGGGATGAACCAACGGTTAAGTTAGGCATGCATTGCAGGATAATGGAACTGAGTAGTGATCTAAGTTTCTAACCTGAAAAGTATTATTATTTTGCAGGGATGGATGGCGGAAATGGAGCCCCGACAGCTAACGGGAATGGCCATGCGAATGGTCATTATGAGCCCCTTTGGACTATCTTCTACCGAGCTCGAGTGGGAGGAGCTCGAGTACGCTACTCACCGTATGATAGATACCCTCGATGTCCGTGTAGGTTGACTTACGCCTACCCGAGCCATATAGTGCATGCTATGGACGACGAGCGTCGTCAGTTGGTGGATACCAACCGCGGTTTACAGGCTGAGATAGACGAGTTTAGGCAGATGGTCGGCGCTCAGGGTGAGCGGATTACCGAGCTCGAGGAGGTGCTGGAGGGTGAGGTAGCCACATCTGTAGTGGTTAATGAGGAGCTTCAGGATACTAGGGCTCGACTCACTAGGCTAGGACGGGATGTCCGTAACCGGGCTTTCGAGATCCTGGCTGATGCTACTAGATTGGTTGAGGACGCTACTGAGGTGATTCCTGATGAGGAGGAGGAGGATCCCGAGGAGGATCCCGAGGAGGAGGTTCCTCCTGATAGCCCCGCTGAGGACTAGGATCTTAGTCGTTGACCCCTTTTGACTTTTGACCGGTACAGTTAGGACTAGTCAGGGTGACGCGAGTGCCGAGGCCATTGTATTTTGCATGCTTGTGTGGCCTACTCTTGGGCACTTGTTCTTACTTTAGTCTTCTGTGACTAAAAGTATACTTTTGAGCACCTGTGTGCTATATTTTGTGAATTGTCCCTAACTTGCTAATTGTACGAACTTGACATGCTTATGAATGTAAATTATTGTTAATTTCAATGCTTTCTTGGTTGGTTCTAATTTTGATATATTGCTTCGTTTTTGCTTAAATTAATCTATTGCTTGCACTAGGCACATTTAGACTAATGGAAGGATTAAGGAGTGGTCGAGGCCGTGGGCGAGTGTCTAGACAGGCCCAACCTCAAGGGGATGACCAGGGATCGGCAACTGGACCGACCCAGGGACAGGAAAACAATGAGGGTAACCAAGTGGCTACTGCCATCAATAGGATGACTGATATCCTAGAACGTCTAGCGGAGAGACAGGGTCCTGGACCATTTAACCAACCTGGGGGCCAGGATAGAGGAGAAGATAGAGCCCTGGAAAGATTCTTAAAGTTTAACCCGTCTAAGTTTATGGGTGAACCGGACCCTGAAGTAGCGGAGAATTGGTTAGATAGGATGACCAATATATTCGCTGCTCTAGACTACACTGAGGATAGACGAGTGAATTTTGCTGCTTTCCAATTTGAGGGAGTTGCCCGTGCTTGGTGGGATTTGATAAAAGGAAAATGGGAAAGGGCTCGAACCCCTTGGACTTGGGAGAATTTCACAAGGGAGTTTAATGAAAAGTTTCTTCCGCCCTTAATCCAAGAGAAAAGGGAGGACGAATTTATTAAGCTAAGACAGGGAACCCTTACTGTAGCAGAGTATGAGGGGAAGTTCACTAAACTTTCCAAATACGCTCCTGAGTTAGTAGCCAATGATCGGAGGAGGATTAGAAGGTTTGTACAGGGACTTAATGTGGAACTTCAGGAGGGCCTGGCTGCAGCCCAAATCTCTACCTTTACTGAGGCTTTAGAGAAAGCGCAAAGGGTTGAGAATGCAAGATCTCAAGTGAGGGATTTCCACAATAGAAAAAGGAATTTTCCTAGTCGCACTTCTGGGCAGACTAGTAAGAATGCACACCCTTCTAAAATGGGAAGAGGAGAAGGTGGAACGAGGACTACGGGAGCTTCTAGGGGAGCCCTATCTAGGGGAGGTCGTAGCGGGACGACTCAAGTTAGGGGGGCACCATCTGTTGGATCGACTGTGACCCCTCAAGTTACATGTGGGTATTGTGGTAAATCCAACCACTCTGAGAACGATTGCTGGAGAAAGTTGGGAAAATGCTTACTGTGTGGGAGCACTGAGCATCAAATCGCAAATTGTCCGAAATCGTCGAAGACAGGGGGAAGCCTGCAGAGGCCTGAAAAATCAACCTCTAAGCAGACCAGTGCCGGAGGGAGTCGACCGAAGGTACCGGCTAGGGTCTACGCATTGGACTATCCACAAGTTCCAGAGGCGACCGAGGTGGTTGAAGGTACAATTCCAATCTTTCACCGCCTAGCTAGGGTTTTAATTGATCCGGGTGCAACACACTCTTTTGTAAACCCTGATTTCATGAGTGGAATAGACTTGAAGCCAATTAAGTTACCATATGACTTGGAGGTTAAAACACCCACTGGGGACAAAAGTCTAATTGCTAATCTGGTGTATAAGAATAGTGAAATCTGCGTGAACGAAAGAAAATTGCTGGCCGATTTGATAGGTCTAGCGATTAAAGGATATGATGTGATCCTAGGAATGGATTGGTTAGCCCGTTATAATGCCCAACTGAATTGTAGGACGAAAATTGTAGAATTGTGTATTCCAGGGGAGGCAACCCTGAAATTGGATGTGAGGGGTAAGTTAGCCTCATCTGCACTTATTTCGGGAATTCGGGCTAGAAAATTGTTGAATAAGGGAGCTCAAGGATATTTGGCTTTTCTTATTAATACCCTTAGCGATAAGGTGAATCTGGAGGACACACCGGTAGTGAAAGAATTTTCCGATGTTTTTCCTGAAGAATTGGAGTCTTTACCCCCGGAACGGGAAATAGCTTTTAAAATTGATGTAACTCCGGGATCGGCACCTATCTCAAGGACACCATATAGGATGGCTCCAGCTGAGTTGAAAGAGTTGAAGTTACAATTACAGGATTTGTTGGAACGGGGTTTTATACGAGAGAGTGATTCTCCGTGGGGAGCCCCAGTTTTGTTTGTAAAGAAGAAAGATGGGAGTTTGAGGTTATGTATAGATTATCGAGGCTTAAATGATGTTACGATTAAGAATAAATACCCACTACCCCACATTGATGAACTGTTTGACCAACTGCAAGGGGCGGTAGTGTTTTCAAAGTTGGATCTAAGGCAAGGTTACTATCAATTGAGGATTTTAGAGAAGGACATACCTAAGACTGCTTTTAACTCGAGGTATGGGCACTTCGAGTTTGCAGTAATGCCTTTTGGGTTAACCAATGCACCTGCCGCTTTCATGGATTTAATGCATAGGGTTTTTAAGCCTTACTTGGATCAATTTGTGGTGATCTTCATTGATGATATTTTGGTGTATTCTAAGAATACGAAGGATCATGAGAAACATTTGAGAATTGTTTTACAAATCTTGAGGGAACATCAGTTATATGCTAAGTTTAGCAAGTGTGAATTCTGGCTAAAAGAAGTGACTTTCCTAGGGCATATAATTTCTCAGGATGGGATTAAAGTGGATCCAGCTAAAGTTGAAGCTGTTTCGAAATGGAAACGACCGGAAAACCCAACGGAAGTTCGGAGTTTTATAGGATTGGCAGGGTATTACCGGAGATTCATCCAGGATTTTTCGAAAATTGCTGGACCTATGACTGAGTTAACCAAGAAAAATGGAAAATTTATTTGGAGTCCTAAGTGTGAAGGAAGTTTTCAGGAGTTGAAAAGACGGTTGACTAGAGCGCCTGTTCTAGCTCTACCTAATGGACAGGATAGTTTTGTGGTTTACACAGATGCTTCTAAGGAAGGTTTGGGATGTGTTTTGATGCAAAATGATAAAGTGATAGCTTACGCATCTAGGAAATTGAAACCGCATGAAGGAAATCATCCGACCCATGATTTGGAGTTAGCGGCTGTGGTCTTTGCTTTGAAGAAATGGAGACACTATTTGTACGGAGTAACATTTGAGGTTTTTACAGATCACAAAAGCCTTAAGTACTTATTTTCTCAGAAGGAGCTGAACTTGAGGCAACGTAGATGGATGGAATTTCTGGAAGATTATGATTGTACGATTAAGTACCACCCTGGAAAGGCCAATGTAGTGGCCGATGCTTTGAGCCGTCAGGTACAAATGGCTGGATTGATGGTTAAGGAATTTCAATTGTTGGAGGAAGTTAGCTATTGGAATCCTCGATTAGAACCAAGGAAAGTAATTTTGGGGAATATTGTGATAACCTCCACTTTATTGGAACGCATTAAGGAATCTCAGGAAAAGGACCCTGAAGTGCAAAAGTTGGTGGAGAAAGTTAAGACGGGAGACCAGACGGATTTCAAATTGGGATCAGATGGAATATTGAGATTTCGAAATCAGGTGGTTGTGCCAAAGGATGAAGGGCTTAGAAAAGAAATTTTAGAAGAGACACACCGATCAAAGTTTACAGTACATCCAGGAGGGAATAAAATGTACCAAGACTTGAAAAGTCTATATTGGTGGAAAAATATGAAGAAAGAAATTGTCCAATTCGTTCAGACATGCTTGGTTTGTCAACAGGTTAAAGCCGAGCATCAAAAACCCTCAGGACTTTTGCAACCTCTAGAAATACCTGAGTGGAAATGGGAGAATATTACCATGGATTTTGTATCAGGCCTACCAAGGACACAGAGAGGCCATGATGCCATTTGGGTAATAGTGGATAGATTGACTAAATCGGCTCATTTTCTACCGATTAACATGAAATACCCGTTAGAAAAGCTGGCCAGGTTGTACTTGGATGAGATCATCAGACTACATGGTATACCTGTGAGTATTGTGTCAGATAGGGATCCAAGATTTGTTTCGAGGTTTTGGCAAAAGATGCAAGAAGTGTTGGGGACTAAGTTAAACTTTAGTACCACCTATCATCCTCAGACTGATGGACAATCGGAAAGGACAATTCAGACCCTTGAGGACATGTTAAGGACTTGTGTGCTGGATTTTGGATAGAGTTGGAGTAAGTTTTTGACTTTAGTGGAATTTGCCTATAACAATAGTTTCCACTCTTCTATTCAAATGGCTCCATACGAAGCACTTTATGGTCGGAAGTGTAGATCCCCAATTTGTTGGGATGAAGTAGGTGAACGAAAAATTTTAGATCCGACTACCGTATCTTGGATTGAGGAGGCTAATGAAAAGGTAAAATTGGTACGGCAAAGGATTCAAACCGCTCAGAGTAGACAAAAAAGTTATGCCGACAATCGGAGAAAGGATTTGGAGTTCACTGTTGGAGATGTGGTATTTCTCAAGATTACGCCTTTAAAAGCAAGCTTGATGTCCGGAAAAGGGAAGAAACTACAACCAAGGTTTGTAGGGCCATATAAGATTATTCAACGAATTGGGAATGTAGCCTATAAGCTGGAATTACCACCGAGCTTATCTCGTATTCATAACGTGTTTCATGTGTCCATGCTTAAGAAATATCATCCAGACCCCTCTCATGTTTTGCAACCGGAGAATATTGAGATCGATGAAACCCTGACCTATGAGGAGAGACCTGTAAAACTTTTGGATCGAAAGGTGAAGGAACTAAGGAACAAGCAGATATCACTAGTGAAAGTTCTATGGAAGAACCATGGAGTAGAGGAAGCAACATGGGAAGTTGAAGAGACAATCAGAGAGAAGTATCCAGACTTGTTCGTCAACCAAGGTAAATTTCGAGGACGAAATTTTCTTATGGGGGAGAGGATGTGAGGACTCGTAAAAACTATTATTTTATGCCTAATTTATGGCTTAATAAATTATTTAATTGGATTTTTATCCCAAGGAATATTTTCTAGTCTTATTAGACTTAAATACATGGTAATATAACTTCGTTATATTTTTAAAGTGATTCGTTTCAAAAATTAATTTCCTGGAGCGCGTTTAGTAAAAATAGTGAATAGTACTTGGAGATTTTATCCGCGTAGTAGCACAATAAGCTTGGAATATTGAAGACTTGTACTATGGTCCCAAAATAGGTAATCTTATGAGTAGATACTTAAGTGATAGTTAGTAGTGCAATCGTTATAAGAAGTTATTGGAAGTTTCGCGTTATCGCGTTAAAATTGACGGTACGCGTTTTCACACGCGCGACCTTATTTGAGGGACTTTAGACCCTTATTTCGGGACAACTAAGAGTGAATAATACTTACATGAGTATAAATGCATTGGAGGTTCAGTGCACTAGTGAACCAAACGCGCGAGAAAATCGAGCCCTAATCGCGCCAAACACACCCTAATAAGAGTTGACTTTGGAGTGATTGTGCACCACCCATTTGATCTTCTCTTGGAAGCTAAATTTTGATCACACTTCACTCCTTCTTCCTCCCAAGACAGCCGGCCAACATCTCTCTCTCTCTCACTCTCTTACTTCACAAATTTCTTCACTAAATCAACCCAAAACCTCAACCAATCTTCACCAAACTTGAAGATCATCTAGCTTACTACTTGGAGGTTGGATTTAGCTAACAAAAAGGGCTGCATTTTCACGGTTTCTTGGAGCTCTAGAGGGCCAAAAATTTCTGGGTTAAGGCACTAAGGAGGTATAACTTCATCTTGCACTTTAAACTTGGATTATGATGATAGAAATGCATCTTTAAGCTATTGCATGTGGTTGGGTGGCTTGATATGGTTGTAAAATGTTCTAGTGGGCTCTTTGTATTCCCACACTTGGGTTGTTGTTGCTGATTTGAGGATCAATGTTAGATTTAATGGTAGTTTAATGGTTATAATGATGGATTTATGGAGTGTTATTGTTGGAAACTCAAGTAGAGGTCATGACCAGAAATTTCCGAATCTGCCCCTGTTTTGTTCGGCCATGATAAGGCCCATTTTTGGTGATTTATTGGCATGAACCTGATGTGTATATGTTATATTATATGTGTAGAAATTTTTGTTGGAAAACATTAACGTTTGGATGGGCAAATGAATTTATTCGTGGACTAGGCAAGCTGGAAAATTATTTTCGGGTAACCCTGTCCAGCGGTAGAATTTTGACCATAACTCTGTCCTCGGGTGTCGAAATCAAGTGCCGTTGGTGGCGTTTGAAACTAGACATTCCTAGATTTAATTTGAGATAAAATACACGTTCTGATTCTTTGTGAGTGAGCCGAACCAAATGTTTTAAGATGGCTGTCCTGTCTCTCGGATTTGCTGGAATGGCTTGTAGAGGCAGCAACTTGAGGCTCAATTTTGAGCTGGTTGCTTGCCGAATTTCAGAACATTTCCTTCTGTGAACTTTTAGTCCCGTGAATGTATTTTCTAACGCCATAAACCATGCCTCATTCCGAGTTAAATTGATTGAGTTGTGACTAAAACAAGAGGACTGCCCTGTTTTGGAAAAACGTAGTATTTGGACTGATTTGGGGCAAAACTTGGGAATGATTTTATTAATTGAAGTTCTTGATGCTCATCACTTACCAAAGGTATCATGGATGTATCTTAGACCTTTATTTCCCCAATGAACCATGGTTGGATAGTTTTCTTGGTTAAACGATTTGAAATTGGGAAATGAAAGTCACAAGGCAGATTGCCTTAGAATTTTTCCTGAACTTTGGATGAGTAGTTAACTACCTTCCCGAGGGTATTTTTCCCTGAAATTTGATAGATAAATACCTTGAATATAGGAGTAAAATACTGCCAATTTTGGCACCAATTCAAGTTCGTTTCGATACCGAATTAAATTGCTAGTGTTGGAGGTTCAAAACTGGAAATTCTTCTTCAGTCTTGAATCTTCCTCAACTTTGAGCTACCGTATCTCGGTACTCGAAACTCCGATTCTCGATCCGCTTGTTTTGATATAAACCTCACTCACAACTCTAATTGAGTTACAAATTTCAGAGGCCGGTTTGCAATGTGTGAATCGTGCCGAATTTTCAAAGTTGGCCGAAATCCAACTTAATTCTGCCTTGAACGCCGAACCTGTACCTTCAAGCTCATTTTTGAGTACTTTCCACTTGGAATCATGGAAAGGTGTCTTCTAAGAACTTTTAACACTTTCCAAAAGGTTTCCAACGGTATAAAGTTTTCCAGTTTTGGGCTTATATCGAAAGAGATACGAATTTTCAAAGATTTAGGATAAAAACTGAAACTTCTCAAATTTCACGGCAAAGGAGTTTTTCCAAAACTCTTAATTCTCTTAGTATTATTCAAACGTTTTGCCCTCGATTTTCATGATAAAAACCCAAATAATATTGTACATAATAAAAGGGAAGTTGAACCTCGATTTACGTATAATTGAGGTTCCTTTTGCGAAATAATCCTTAGATTGTACTAATGTACGATCTTCCTTGACTAGTGGGTTAATTGTGTGATTATCCGCTATTAATTGCCAGGCGCTCAAGAAGGCATTCAAGAGGATCTTACTGTGGACACTTGAACTCCCAGAAAATAATTCTTATTGAATTGCTCGGTGAGTGTCAAGTGTGTGAATCTGTGATTCTTGCTTATTTGTGGTAATTGTTGGAAGTTTTAAAAGTAAGGGCGGGTGCGTACTTTACCGCACTCGTTCTAATATCAAATGAATGAATGAAATGTATTGAATGAATGAATGAAATGAAATGTTATGTTATGATTACATGTGTCGTTGGAGTGAATCTCCTCGACTTTCAAATGAATGGGGGACGCCCAAACTCATAGGCCGACCTTAGACTCGAGCCAGCAATGGGCTTGGTCGGGGACTTAGGCGTGCCATGAGATATAAATGAGCTTGACCTAGTGAGAGGTCTTGCTCGGCATACTCGTGGAGTATCGCCTTATAAATGACTTGTGGGCCCTTGAGGTGTACGGTGGACGGAGGGAAGTAAGTGGTGATCTACGGAAATTGAAATACCGACCCGGTTGACAGGAGGGTCAATGCGGGAAGGTATACGAATGGCATCGGCAGAGCGAGTGGAACTTAGCTCCTGAGAGCTACTATATCCTTGAATTGTTTCTGATTACTTTTCCTGTTCGAATGATTGATTATTGAAGGGACATGGTTTTATTTATTTGATTTGGGATTGCTATTTGAACAAAGTGCTTGCATGTGTGTTCTTGGCTTCACGAGCGTTTAGCTCACCCTATAGTTTTGTTTTCCTTAACAGGACCGAATCTTGGAGAAGTAAGGAGAAACCATTCGTGGTACTTTTGTTAAGACTCCTGCTATATTTTGACTACGCCCTGGTTTGGGTTGTACTTTTGGAAATTGTAAACTTGAAAAGTTTGGGCCCTGACGTGTATTTTGAATTTAATTCTTATTATGATTATCGATGTACTGGTTATATGTTAAGTGACTTTATAAGCTTGAACGCTTCCGCATTATTGTATTTATGTTGTTCTCTTCGAAGTGTTTAGTCCGGTTTTAAATTGAATGGAATTTCTTGAGTCCTGGCGAGAGCTGGGCAGGCGTCCGCGGATACCCTTTGGTCCGCCTTAGGGAGATGTGGGGCGTCACAGAGTTGGCCGGAGAGAATGCTAGACTTGAGGCCGAGGTGACCCAGCTGAGGGTGGCCAATGAGAGACAGGCCGAGCGCATTAAGGGGCTAGAGTATGATGTGCTTGAGGTAGAGGATAGAGTTGATGACCTCTGCACTCAGCTTAGGGAGACGCGTGAGCGCTAGTCCAAGAGAGCTCGAAAGGTTAAGGTTCGAGCCGCATCGATCTTGAACCTTTGCGCGGACGTGGTCGAGGGCGTGAGTGACGAGGACTCTTGTGCTGGGCCTGAGGCTGGGGTTGGATCCACTCCGTCCGGTGGGTCTACTAGCTCGTTGTCGGGCTAGGTCACGACTCCTAGGGTTTGTTTTGGATAGTTTTGTTTCTGTACATAGGGCGGATAGGGAAAGAGCCTTAGCTAATCGTTTTGTACGTCTAGATTAGCTACGTGTATATTTCTTTTGATGAGGCCATTCCCTTGGGGATTGTCCATGTTTGTACTTGACTTGACTGCTTGTTGCTATGTGTGTTGTTTGCCTTGTTTGGAATGTATATATCTGCTTGGAAAAGTTTTGGGTTTTACTTACATGCATTATTCTTATATTGGTTTAGTACATTTGTCTAGACCAAGTAAAGTTCATGGAAGGCACACGTAGTGGACGAGGGCGTGGACTTGGTAATAGACAACCCACACCGGATAGGGGTACTGGGGAAACCTCTTCTGGACCTAACCCTGACCCCAATGTGCAAATCGCTCCCGCTATGCAGCAAATGACTAACCTGCTCGCACAAGTGGTGCAGCAACAAGGCCAGAACCCAAACCCTAACCCTGGAAACCCTGGCAACCATGTCGAGAGCGAAGACAGAGCTCTCGAACGATTCCAAAAGTTTGCTCCACCCAAGTTTATTGGGGGGCCCGATCCGGATGTTGCCGAGAGGTGGCTCGAAAAGATGGTCGATATTTTTGCAGCCTTGCACTACACCGATGAACGGCAGGTGACTTTTTCCGTTTTCCAGTTAGAAGGGGCGGCTCGTTCCTGGTGAAACGTAATACGGCAAAAATGGGAACGGGAACAAACGCCCAGGACTTGGGTGAATTTTATCAGGGAATTCAACGCGAAATTCTTCCCTCCTCTAGTTCAGGAGAGGAAGGAAGATGAGTTTATTCGACTCCGCCAAGGGGCTCAATCTGTGGCGAAATACGAGAGTCAATTCACCCGTCTGTCCAAATTTGCGCCTAAGTTGATTGTGACGGAGCAACGACGAATTAGGCGTTTTATCCAGGGCCTAAACGTGGAGATTCAGAAGGACCTCGCAGTGGCTCAAATCAATGCTTTTAGCGAGGCCGTTGAGAAGGCCCAACGGGTAGAGAGTGCCCGGGTACAAGTACGGAACTTCCAGGCGAAAAAGGGGGGTTTTCTTGGAAGCAGCTCGGGACAAGGGGATAAAGGTACCCCCTCCAAGTTCGGACGCGGAGCTGGAGGTGGACGACAGTCAGGTTCCGGCAGAGGGGCTCAGTCTAGGGGTGGCCCAGCCGGGAGAGGCCAAGGCGGAAACTTCCAAAAGGGTACAGGTTCGGCGTCCCGCGGACCTTGTGGGTACTGCGGAAAGTCAAACCATTCCGAAGATAATTGCTGGAAGAAGGGAGGCAAATGTCTGCGATGTGGAAGCGCAGACCACCAGCTTGGTACCTGCCCACTCTTAAAGCAAGACGGAAAGGGAACTCAGACCGCGCCAAAGACCAATACAGGACCGGATAAGGGGAATGAGACGAAACCTAAGGTGCCAGCTCGAGTATATTCATTAGAACCTCAACAGGTCCCAGACTCCTCAGAGGTCGTAGAAGGTATGATCCCTATTTTCCACCGTTTAGCCAAAGTTTTAATTGATCCTGGTGCCACTCATTCTTTCGTTAACTCTGATTTCATGTGTGGCATCGATATAAAACCTGCTAGTTTACCATACGACCTAGAAGTTAGTACACCTACGGGGAATCAACGGTTGGTTACTAGTATGGTTTATAGGGATTGTGAAGTGTGGGTAGGAGAGAAGAGATTGTTAGGGGATTTGATAAGCTTTGTCATTAAGGGGTATGATGTGATATTGGGTATGGACTGGCTAGCCAAGTATAATGCCCAACTGGATTGTAAAACAAAAGTGGTAGAATTCCGCATTCCTGGTGAGGCGACCTTAAGGTTGGATATAAGGGGTTGGTTAGCCTCATCTGCTTTGATTTCGGGCATTCGGGCTAGGAAACTGCTAAGTAGAGGGGCGCAAGGATTTTTGGCCTTTCTGATCAATACCCCTTCGGATAAGTTAAAGGTGGAGGACGTGCCCATAGTGAATGAATTTCCGGACGTGTTTCCTGATGAGCTAGTAGCTGTACCTCCGGAAAGAGAAATAGAATTCAAAATAGACTTGCTACCGGGGTCCTCACCTATCTCAAAAACCCCATATCGAATGGCTCCTGCATAGCTCAAGGAGCTAAAGATGCAATTACAGGACCTTCTGGAGCGGGGATTCATTCAAGAGAGTGGGTCTCCTTGGGGAGCTCCTGTGCTGTTTGTGAAGAAAAAAGACGGTGGTTTGAGGATGTGTATCGATTATCGGGGCCTGAATAATATCACGATGAAAAATAAGTTTCCATTGCCCCACATAGATGAGTTGTTTGACCAGTTGCAAGGAGCGGTGGTTTTCTCGAAATTAGATCTCCGCCAAGGGTATTACCAGTTATTAATCAGGAAGGAAGACATCCCGAAAACCGCCTTCAACTCGAGATATGGGCATTACGAGTTCGCAGTTATGCCCTTTGGATTAACCAATGCTCCTGCCGCCTTCATGGATCTAATGCATAGGGTTTTTAAGCCCTACCTGGATCGATTTGTAGTAGTCTTCATCGACGATATTCTAGTCTATTCCAAGACGCGTGAAGAGCATGAGCAACACTTGAGGGTTGTTTTACAAACCCTAAGAGACCATCAACTGTACGTCAAGTTCAGCAAGTGCGAATTTTGGCTGGAGAAAATTGCTTTTCTGGGACACGTAATTTCTCAAGAGGGTATTTCAGTTGACCCGGCGAAAGTAGAGGCTGTGACTAATTGGAAGAGGCCAGAAAATCCCACCGAGGTCCGCAGCTTTCTAGGGCTAGCTGGCTATTACCGGCGTTTTATCAAGGATTTTTCTAAACTAGCCGGTCCTTTAACCGACTTGACGAAGAAACATGGGCGATTCATTTGGAATGCCCGAAGTGAGACAAGTTTTCAAGAGTTAAAGAAAAGATTGACCATGGCTCCAGTTCTAGTTTTACCTAACGGAGGTGACGGGTTTGTTGTGTATACCGATGCGTCGCGGGATGGTCTAGGATGTGTGCTAATGCAGAACCGCAATGTGATATCTTTTGCCTTGAGAAAGTAAACCCCACGAGCAGAACTATCCAACCCATGATCTGGAGTTAGCCACAGTTGTTTTCGCTCTTAAAAAGTGGAGGCACTACCTATATGGGGTAACCTTCGAGGTTTACTCCGATCACAAAAGCCTGAGGTACCTCTTCTCACAGAAGGAAGTAAACATGAGGCAGCGACGGTGGATGGAATTTCTGGAGGATTACGACTGTACCATCAACTACCATCCAGGCAAGGCGAACGTAGTGGCCGATGCTTTGAGTCGCAAGGCACAAGTAGCCGGGTTAATGATTAACGAGTGGAATTTACTAGAGTCGGTTTGCGAGTGGAAACCCTACCTTGGGACTCATAAAGTGATTTTTGGTAACATTAAGGTAACCTCCACTCTCTTGGAAAGGATTAAAGAAGTTCAACAGGAAGATTTGATGGTGCAGAAATGGGGAGAGAAAGTGGGAAAAGGAGAAACGACTGACTTCAATTTCGGTCCTGAAGGTATTTTAAAATACCGGAACCGAATAGTGGTGCCGAAGGAGGAATCGTTGAAAACGGAGATTCTAGAGGAAGCCCATCGGTCCAAGTATACAATCCATCGGGACTTGAAAGGAACCTATTGGTGGGATAATATGAAGAAGGAAATCGCTCTGTACGTGCAGAAATGTCTCATTTGCCAAAAAGTAAAGGCAGAGTATCAAAAACCATCGGGCTTGTTACAACCCCTTGAGATACCCGAGTGGAAGTGGGAAAACATCACCACGGACTTCGTCTCAGGTTTGCCGCGAACGCGGCGAGGACACGATGTCGTTTGGGTAATCGTCGATCGATTAACCAAGTCGGCCCATTTCCTTTCGGTAAACATGAAGTATTCCATGGACAAGTTGGCCCAGCTGTACATGGACGAGATCGTAAGGCTACACGGCGTTCCAGTCAGTATCGTCTCTGATCGAGATCCACGGTTCGTATCTCGGTTTTGGCAAAAGTTCCAAGAAACCCTGGGAACGAAACTCAACTTGAGCACGACCTATCACCCTCAGACGGATGGACAATCGGAGCGAACAATCCAAACTCTCGAGGACATGCTACGGACTTGCATTCTGGATTTGGGAGGCAACTGGGGTCAACACATGACCTTAGTAGAGTTTGCATACAACAATAGCTACCATTCGTCGATTCAAATGGCTCCATATGAAGCATTATATGGACGAAAATGCCGGTCACCAATTTACTGGGACGAAGTTGGCGAGAAAAAGGCGCTAGATCCAGCAACTATTCCATGGATGGAAGAGGCTCGAGAAAAGGTGCAGTTGATACGACAACGACTCCAAACTGCTCAAAGCCGACAAAAGAGTTACGCCGACAACCGAAGAAAAGATTTGGAGTTCGAAGTTGGAGACCGTGTTTTCCTCAAGGTTACACCGTTACGGAGTGTCACGGCGGGTAGAGGAAAGAAATTGCAACCGAGGTTCGTCGGACTTTACAAGATCCTGCAGAGGATAGGTGCGGTGGCATATAGACTATAGTTGCCGTCAAGTCTCTCTAGAATTCACGACGTCTTCCACGTCTCGATTCTAAAGAAGTACTATCCCGACCCATCCCATGTATTACAACTAGAGGAGATCGACGTAGACGAATTGCTTGCTTACGAAGAGAAACCTGTCCAAGTGCTTGACCGGAAAGTCAAAGAGCTCAGAAACAAGCAGATTCCGTTAGTGAAGATACTATGGAGAAACCATGGGATAGAGGAAGCTACCTGGGAAGTGGAAGAAGAAATGCGAAAGAAATACCCTAACCTTTTTGTGAGTTGAGGTGAGAAATTTCGAGGACGAAATTCTTTTAAGGGGGAGAGAGTGTGAGAACCCGTAATTTTTCCCATTTTCTGGGTTTTATTATCTTTCATGGCTTGTTTTCTGCATTTTCGTGATTTGGAAAAATTCTAGATACTTTTAAGGAGCAGATATAGTTTTTAGATGATTTTTTCTAGTATCGAATAGGTTTTGAGAAATTAAGAGCGTATACCGGACGTGGGACCCACTAGTGCGAAAAGTTTGAAAAAATTCGGCCAACTAGGTTAAGTTTTGGATACTGGAATTAATTTACCGGGTGTTAAAAGATAAGTAGAGGTTGCAATTTGGATTGGTGTGAGAGGAAATGTGAGGCCCCAGTTCGTTCTACGTTGAGATATTCATTATTTGGGCGGTAACGTTTGGTTTGGGAGTATTTCGAAAACCCTAAGTAGGGATTAAGATTTAAACCCTAAGTTCCGGTTAAGATTGAAAACCCGTTTTTCTACATTTTCTTTATTAGAAATTTCCCCAGATAATTTTTATTGAGTAAATAGAGTTTTTAGATGATTTTTCTAGTATTAGTTAGTTTTTGAGAAATTAAGAACGTATATCGGATATGGGACCCACTAGTGCGAAAAGTTCGGAAAAATTCGGCCAATAAGGTTACGTTTCGGATACTGTGTAAAATTTATCGGGTGTTAAGAGATAAGTAGTGTGTGTGAAGTGATTGATGTGAGAGAGAAAAGAAAGATAAGAAGGATAAGAAGGCATTAATGGAGGTGACAAGTGTCACTTTCCTATTGGTTGGACTTTAAGAATTACTATTTACTTTCTTGACTTTTTTGACCAAAGGATTAAATATCAAAAAAATGCCCAAAATTCACCATTTTTCTCTTCCTTGTGGCCGGCTCTCTCCTTGCAAAGAAGAAGGAAATTCCACCAACTTTCAAGCTTCCATAAGCTTCAATCTTCTATAAACAAAAGCTTAGACTAGATTTCACTCCATAAAATCCTATCTTCTAGTGCTAGTAAGGGTTGTAGTGAAGTTTGTTTGAAGAGCAAAGTGTCCAACACCTCTCTACATCTCTTGTTCTTAGGTAAGTGATGTTTTACTACTTCCTTATACTTAATGATGGTTATTTTGTGCTTAATGGTGGCATAAGTGTTAGAATATATGATTTATTTCTTGATTTGAAGAGTTTTGGTGAAGTTTTCCATTTTATGATGAATTTGCTGGTTTAATATGAATGGGATGTTGTGGTCTTGTATGATGAATGGTAATGGTTTAAAATGACTCTTGTAGGTGTGAATTGTTGATAAATGCAATCAATTTTGAATTTGGAAGAATTTCTGGAAAATTAGGGTTCTTGGTTGAACATTCTGTCCGAAATTTTAGGTCATAGCTAGAGGCCGAATTGGACTTTGCTCAAAACATAAAAGTTGTAGGTATTGATGAGGTTGAAGTGCCTGCAAAATTTCAGGGCATTTGGATGAGCGTAGAGTGAGTTATGACGAAATTACTGTAGCTGTTCTGCTTTGATCAGAATGCAAAAACTGCGTTGGTATTTGGCTGTTTTGACTGGAATTGGTTTGGATTTTGAAGTTGGTGTCTTCTGATGAAATGTAACTGGATGTCTTAGCTAACATATCCCTTTGGAATTTCGGCATTTGGACTTGTATGGACTGAGTTATATCGATTACAGTTTTCTGCGTTTTGCAAACCTGTTTTGGTGAATCTGGTTTAGTATTTGGCACATTTGACCTAGTTGTGCTAGGAACTGGATTGAGTGGCCTTCTCCAATATTGTAACCCTGTTTCTTAGCTTCGAAACGGTGGGTCTTACACCCCATCCGATAACCGTAGTGAATTTGGTGCCATTACCGCATATTAAGGTCAAATACGGTTTGTGATCCTGTTTTGCAATTCTGGTATAGTGTCTTGCATTTTTGACCTTGTTACATTCAAAATTGGACAAAGTTTCCTTCTTCAACATTGTAGCCCCTTAAGTCCCGGATATCCCTGTAAATTTTCAGGTTAAACGGATTAGTATAACCTGAGCTATAAACGAAATACTCAGACCTGTTTTGACCGTCAAATTCTGTTACGTTTTTGGACAGGTTATGGCTGGAACTTTGGCTTCACATTTGACTAGGTTACAAGCTGTTTGGGCTTGCGACCAAAACACCAAACTTATAGCCCTATATCAGAGATTTCTAACGCCCTTGGAATTTCATGAATCGGATTTATAAAACCTGAGATAAAGCCGAGCAAATAAGGCCTGGCCGTGAAGATGACCATTTTCTGGTCAGATCTGTTTTGGTCTTGATGACCAATTTCCGTTCCGAATTTGGATTGCCGACCTTCATGAAAGTTGTTCCATTTGGAATGAACTATCTAACTGCCAATTTTCAGCTCTTTTGACAATGTGTAGCATAGAAAACAGTTCGCACTCAAAACTGACCATTTGTGCATTGGCCAGATTTCGTAAGTGATTGTGTTTGGTCATTTGGGACTGAAGCCTCCAGTTTCAGTTCTGGATGTCTTCATAACAGTTGTTGTTCATCCTTTAAGCTTCGATTTGGCATCTCATATGCCTTAATCCGATATTCGTAGCTCAACTTATGGGTAAACTAGAAATGAGTATCAAATCTGCCGTTTCCGTTTCCGTCCGTCATATTTACGTGCGCGCGTGTCGTTTTGCCGTTTTGCTTGTTTTGGGCATGTTAGTGGCCGTTTGTGATAAAATCTTCTATTTCAAACAGCGGTGAGCTAGGCGGAGCCGGTGGAGCCCACTACTAGCGAACGCGCGAAGCGATTTTGCTTTCGTACTACTTTTGGTATTTTGAGTAAGTATTCAGGCCAGTTTGATGTGTTTTCTTGGCTATGTGTTTGAGATATGTGAAAAGGGTACTTAGGCGAGGGTGTACTTTATCGCACTCGACCTAAACCCTAATTTG